>NC_136979.1:26819965-26989965 GCF_032717465.1 Coenobita brevimanus
CTCCAAGAGGGTTTCCTTGACGCTGAATTAAAGAGTCCGTTTCAAAATACTTCGGTACGGGTTTCAGAGTTCTCTCCTTATAAAACCTCTGGGTGGAAAATGAAAAGAAAAATATAAATGTAATCCCCGCGCGCGCGCGTGCGTGCGTGCGTGCGTGTGTGTGTGTGTGTGTGTGTGTGTGTGTGTGTGTGTGTGTGTGTGTGTGTGTGTGTGTGTGTGTGTGTGTGTGTGTGTGTGTGTGTGTGTGTGTGTGTGTGTGTGTGTGTGTGTGTGTGTGTGTGTGTGTGTGGTGAGGGTATTTACACAACTCCCTGCTGGATCAGACCACAGTCAGGCCGCGATGTCACCCCCGCCCGTATTGATCAACTCTTCTAATTAAGCAAATATTGGAGAAAACGTCAGGCTAACACGTATTATCGGCTCGTCCATCTCCAATTAGCGTTTGCCAATTACGAGAACTGTGAATATAGCTTTTTCCAGGCATGGTTCCTAATTGTAAGTACTGTCTATATTTGTGTAGCCAGTCTACCTCAGTACAGTCGCTTGGACTGAAAATAATAACAAACTTGTGAACTTCATTAAATTTCTGATGAAATTACCGACTGTTCCGTCAGAGATAGTAAAGATACAGGGTAGCGAATTTCGCGCACACTGACGAAACAGGACTCAGCTTCATTAGACAACTACTGGGTGTCTGGTGACTAATATATATATATATATATATATATATATATATATATATATATATATATATATACATATATATTGACTAATATATATATATATATATATATATATATATATATATATATATATATATATAAAGGCAAAAATGTCATGTTGAATACAAAAGTGAACATAATTCCAGTAATGAAGTCTCCACTCAGTCAGTATAATTAGTGTCGCATCCGGGAACTGTCAAGGGGTGGGGGTAGGGGTGGGAGAGTTGGGGGAAAGGGCAGCCAATGCTCATATACGGAGTGGAATTACATTTTTTTTTTTCATTAAAGAAAGTATAAACACATATTCGTGGGTAACTTAATATTGTAATTTATGATTGTCATGTGTGACTTGATATACTCATAAGTATCTTCTATTTCCCGATTTAAGTAGACCAGGTGTGTGTGTGTGTGTGTGTGTGTGTGTGTGTGTGTGTGTGTGTAAATACGTCCCTCAATAATGGTTATGCAATATTTGGTTAGATTACGCAAAATTTTTCCCTAAAATCATAGACTGTCAAGGCAATGTGGTGTGGGTCAGGTTGTGTAAGTATGGCATAATTTATGCTTTATTTTTACAACCTCCAGACGATTATACCTAACTTTGGGGTAGTCTCGCAGTAATGGGGTTGGAAACAATGCCCATTAACTACACCATGAAAGGTCTCCCCAAAGCTAAATAAAACATTTATGTGGTGGGAAGAATAAAAAATAAAAAACGAATTCTGGCTGAATACCATAAGAATAATATCTAGCGTTACTTCCACGAATTTTTTTTTACCAACCTACTTATAAGCGTTGCATAAAACAGTTCCTCGTCTATGAAATACTAAATGTAATGACTTAACATTATTACATCACTTGGTTAATGCAGCATTTGAAGTTGGAACAGCTAACTGTCTTCATATTCCTATTACTATGAATGCATTGTGTTCGCATCTCCACAGGGCATACCGTAGGTATTTCCATAAAGGCTCGTTAAACATTATTCTTTAATTTCTGCCGTACATTTCCAGTATCCAAAAATTTTACATGAATCATCACCATCCCGACCCTACTCCCATCTAGTGGAGGGATGAGGAAATCACAACACAGCAGCATAACATACACAGACGATCTCTATCACTACCGTAAGTTAGAAATTTTTACTCTTTGTTCCGCCTACCAAAAAAGTTTAACTATTTTTGACCACCAATACATTACTTTATTTCGGCTGGTAATGCCATATCTGTTCTAACGACTGCGGTTATTGCAGTTCTTTCATCTTAGCTTGGTACAGATATTCGTCCTTCAGCATCTAATTTTACGTAGCTCAGGGACAGAAAATGACGATTCTACTGTTCCTCATCTTTAATCTTTTCGTACTCAGTATCATATTCTTGGGTTATTATATTGTTACAATTCAGCATTCAACATGAAGAGATGACTATTTTACGTCAAGTCAAAGTCTAAAGAATATACACAGAATTTGTTATCATGACACATATCAACACCGCCATATTCAAAATGCTACTGCCTGTGATCAAAACAAGTAACATAAGATCTGACAACATCTACGCTTGGCGGCACCCACGTAGTACCTATAATTAACGAACAGGCTCTTCCTGCGAGTAGTTAATTAAGTACAGGAGGACGAGAGGACGCCAAGATACGAGTGATTCTCGATATAAAACACTTTCCAAGAACCCACACCACACCTACCTACCTACTTGATTGCCTACCTACCTAGCTACCTACTTGCCTACCTACCTACCTACTTGCAAACACCCAACCTCCTATTTATCTCAATTACAGATCTACTTTCCTAATTACATGTTACATATTAATAATAGTTTGCCTACCAACAAAATTATCCATCAGTCTTGCAATAAGTAGTTAATTAAGCATATGATGGCGAGAAGAGTCAAGTGATACTTCTCAATATAAATCACTATCCAAGAACCAACACGACACCTACATACATACATACCAACTTGCTTACCTACAGTACTTACAAGCAGACCTCCTGCATTCCCAATTATTACACTTAACCCCTTGATGCCCCATAACATTATTTATTTCCTTTTTTTCCTACTACAATCAAACTATTTTCTTTAGCTTATGAGAGGCTTCTCGAACTGGAAGAGTTACATGAGCCTTCATTAATGCCTTCAATACGGGACATCTGTCCTAAGCTGAATAACAAACTGAAAATGCACCTTGAACAAAATACATTACGAATGACACTTGGACAAAATAAACTATTACGTCATCGTAGTGGCGTAATGAGGCTACAAGACTGGAAAACAAAACTGGTAGAGTATCAGTCTCAACCAAAGCAGTCTAATTTCGTGGTGACGGTTCACTCAACTTCTGAGGCGCCGTAAAATTTCAACTTCTTCTTTTCTTCATGAATCATTTTCCCATTCCTACTAGCAGTACACAGCGCATAAGAGAAACCTGTGTATTTCTATTTGTTCTCATAATCCATTTGTCCGCCAAGGCCTACCACGGTTTGGCTCAGTGTGAGGTATTTACAATATTAGGATAGGTAAGGATGGTTTATAACTTTCTGGACCACAAACTTTGGTCTCTTCTGTGGTCTGCTTCTGTAAGCATAACTGTGGAAACAAGTTTAAAAAACGTAGTCAAGTCATAATTACTTCTTGTATTTATCAGAATTTCTGATAAAATCAATATTTAATGTTTCTTGCGTAAACCAAACGATAACAATTACTCCCATGTTATCACCAGCGAGATCTGAGGGTCATGGACAAAGCTATCGGAGTTCAGAATATTAAAATGTATGTGACTGATCCACACCTCTAGTAATACTGCATGATTGAAAAGCTTCCGGCCTGTATCAGAGCTGAGCACAGCATTTACATTTCACCCCGACTGGCCCTTCTATTCACTTAACCCCCTGGCGTATATAATATACAAGAATAAAAGCTTCACTGCGCAGTTGCAGCCACAGGCTGAGTCATCACTAAAGCACCACACCACCTCAGCCACACACCAGCGACACTCCGTAAGCCAACTTCATCACATGGTCACACCACAGCACCACAATGAAGCGACACTCCATCAGACACTTCCACCAAGCCACTGCCACCACATCATCATCTGCACACCACACCACATCACACCGCAGCTACGCCATCAGTATCGCCTCCATCACGTTAACTGCACACCACACCACACCACGCCACACTACACCCACATCCACTATCTACACAGCACCAGACGGCAGCAACACTCCATCAGCCAGGTGCAGCACATCGCTGCGACATCATTACTCTGGGCACGCATATTTCCACGTCCCCGCCGCGGAATATAAGCCGAATCAAGGCTGCTCACTGATTCATGGCAGGCTCGGGTGCAAGAAGCTGACTGTGACAAGCCAAACAAATGATAACAACACTCTTAGGCTCCTAAAACTCACGCTGAGGAGTAAAATGTTCGGCGTTATCTGGAATAAAATACTGCAGTTATCTCGACATGATAGGGTTAATGGTACCAGTGTCAACTCTCAGGCCCCTATGACTCACTCAACCGATTTAAATCGTCTGACAGTGACTGGGATTAAACACTAGGGGTCTCAACCATGACGGAGATACTCGTATTCGATCCTACAGGGGAGGGAGACACGGTGGAAGTTTGCCAAGTACCATATTAAAGTCGAAGTAACTGGAAGAATTAAAAAACCTGCTGTACTTGCGCCGACGACTCTGGGCCCGTACTTCTAAAACACTAAGACTGCGTCATAAGGCGAAAATCTGGCCCCTACGATGTGGCTCCCTAAGGCTCATTTCTCTCCCTTCCTCCCCCCTCCCTTCTCTCTCTCTCTCTCTCTCTCTCTGTGGCTGCCTTCCTCTGCTACTTACTGCGTCACCCCCGTGGAGTTAATGCTAAGCCTCCTTTGTGCTTGAGTTGTCAAGTTTGTTCTTATAGATTCTACAATCTATACAATTTTCGATTTCCTATGCGCTTTTCAGATATTTTAGTAGTTATTAATGCTAATGTCATGAAAACTTGCGTCATGTGTTCTATCAATCAATAAATCAATTGATAACTTGCGTGAATCACATGTAAAAACACATAATGAACTTATGGACTGCATAAAAGTAACCACCTCATTACAACTACAAAGATGTAAATACATAATAATATCCAAGTTTACACCGCAACTACCACTGGGTAGTCACAGCAGACGAGGATCTTCTTTTTAAAGGCAGTCTATACGACTCATTAGCCTCGCTCAACACCAGTCTGCGGGTGACGTTCCATCCATACCATGCTACCCAGCCAGGCCGTGTGAGACAATGGAACACTCAGTATGCTCAGTATTCTTGTCGGTTACGGAGGCTCCCTCCCACCTCTTCCCCACTAGTCTATTTTGCGCATTACACCTACATATTCCTCTGTAGATTATCTATAAATTTTTCATACTGGCACAGTTTATACAAATGTCACAGACGAGAATAACAACGTGACACAAACAGATATCAACTGGTAACAAAGTGATGGGCCCTAGAAAGAAGTGCTGGAAAGCCTCTTCAGTGGGTGACGATACGGGTTAATGTGCCTCACAGACTGGACTATATCGCTACTGATGGTCTAGATAATCCTGGTTAATTAGGAGAAACTAATGCACTTATGGTCAGAGTTTGAAAGTTGCAGAGTGTCACACAAGGCAGGCAATAATATCAACCATGTGACAGCCCAACAGGCATACAACATTAGCCTCAGAAATTCCATCGGTTTGCAAATCTTAAGCAACATGACAGAACCAACCAATATGTTGTGGTACTCACTGCGCGGCTCAGGAATCGCAGACTCTCAAAAGAAAGAATATTACATATGCACGGCTACTAAGAGCAATATCTGATACTTAATATGTCATAATTATCACACCAAGAAGTAAGCTGTCTCATTAATAGTAAGATTTATAAAAGACAGATTGCTGAATTAATTCTGTAGAGTCATTTATACAAGGCAGCCTGTTTTATCTTTTAAGTGAGAAGATAAAACTACTTAGTTTTTGTGTATACGTTAAATTATAGCCTGCGCGGCTCAGTCTATGAATGTGTCTTGCTGATGTGGTTCTCATGCAATAATAAGTGAATATCAGTGAGGTGCAGCTTCTCACCAGCATGAGCCAGAAAACCTCCCTAGCCGGCTGTTGGAGCCACAACGCGACCCAACCACCCGCCTCTGACGACCAGAACTGGTATTGTCCCTGGTTATTAATCCCCTCGATCCGATACTGACATAGTTGAGTGAGTCATCCTTTGTCATCTTCAGACGATTCTATTCACCTTAGGATACACTGTTCGTGCTGGAGGGATAGGACAGTCATTAAATCTTGGACTAAACGGTATCACCCCTACACTCCTCCAAATTCTGTTTTTAGCAGCTAGACTGACGTACGAAACACGCCATTGTAGTGACGTGGTTAATCCAGGGACTGAATGTGGCGGAGGGGAAAAGTGCGGTTGGTGTCGGGGAATGTGGATGTAAGTGATAATATTGAGCCTCTTGATTGGAGCGTCGACAGGACCCCTCATAACAATACAAGTCATCAGTCTCCACCACACACGCCACCAGTCACAACTTTTACAATTTTGGCTGTTTTTGTTAGTAATAAATATAAGCCAAGATAAAAATATATAACTTTTGAAAGGAACTTTGTGTCCCTCGAGTCAAGGTTGTGAAAACTGGCTCGAGGTAATCTGGTCTTTTTCCACAAGGACGGGCCAAGAAATGTCAGTAGTTTCCGGCTCGTTTTAGTTATCTTCGCCTCACAGTTTCTGCAATAATTTCGTTCAGTGAATTACTTCGCATTTACAGTAATTTAACAGATTTTTAAAGAAAAACTTGATGAATAAATTAATCAACATTGTGCAGTTGACTGACATGAAATTTTCACTGCTTTTGTATCCACAGTCGTCGTAATCTAGTTTTCACATCACAGTCCACCCTGAAGCACTGGTCGCGATACAAATACATTAATAACCCTTGTGGTAACACACCGTCCGCCCCCAGCCAACCAATTAACAACTACCAAAGGACGACGCCTAATGATAATGTCCCTCCCAACTTCCCTGCCTCTCTCACTGAGCACTTCCTATACGGCGCGAAGTCTCGCCCAAAGGCCGCTGCATCCAGACGTCCCTATTGTGTGTCATTCAGCTCAGGATGGGACACCCTCCGTGACCTCTGCCTTGTGTTATAATATGCACATAAAACCGGACAACCAAAAGTATATAAAAGATGAACCCGCGCCGGTCAAGTGATCTCATATGTCTTTCCTACACATCTTGCCACTGAACAATCTCTCCCAAAATACATAAATCTCATTGTTCATAATTTTTACCCGTTTTAATACTGGCTACCTTGCCGTACTTAAAACATCCACCTTCCCAGCTGTTCGTTTTGTTTCAGCTGATGTGCATGAAGCTAAATACGTATCTGCGCAAGAAAATGAAAGTATTCTTTGTAAATCCTGCTTGGTACAAGACCCAGCTCTCTGGCCTCTCACCGCCAGGGCCCGGGGAGTGGGGAAAGAGGAATAGTGACCAGAAACACTCGCCAGGTGCGCCCGCCGCCCCTCACCTGCCGGAGACGACCGATCCAGCTTTCAGCCGGCCACGACCTCCCCCGCGGTGAGGAAAATGAAACCGGGTGGCCCGCTGTCAGTCCGGCCGAGTGGTAGGGTGGAATTTAGGGTAGGTGGTGGAGTGGGTGTTGGGGTGGGGTGGTGGAGTGGATGGTGGAGTGGATGGTGGGGTGGGGTGGGGTGGTGGAGTGGGTGTTGGGGTGGGGTGGTGTGGGGTAGTGGAGTGAATGGTGGGGTGGGGTGATGGAGTGGGTGTTGGGATGGGTGGTGGAGTGGGGGATGGGGTGGTGTGATAGCAGAGTGGACAGGTGGAGTGATGGAGTGGGGGTGGGGTGGTGGCGTAGGTGGTGGGGTGGGGGGTGGAGTGGTGGGGTGGGGGGGTGGAGTGGGTGGTGGAGTGAGGAGGTTAAGTGAGTGTTGGAGTGGGGTGGCGAGTGGTGGGGTGCATGGGCAAGGGGTTAAAGGAAGGAAGAAAATGTTACGACGACACCGAATGAGGCGAGGCGGGCAGGAATGGGCCATGTGAGAAAGACAATGCAAGGATAGGGCAAGGAAGACAGGCCATGACGGAAGCAAAATACCGGGAGAGTGAGATGGGATGTGGGAGGTTGGGGGTGGGAGCAGATGAGGTGGTGGGGGCTTGGATGGTGCAGGGCAGGGTGGGAAGGGTGGGTCGGGACGGGGCGGGGTGGGCTGAGATGGGTGAAGACAGAGTGGATTAGATAAGAGGAGGGAGGGAAGAAAAACAAAGTAAAGAGAATGGGGCAGATCAAAAAGATACTGGCTTTGTCGGTTTGACGTTTGGGGGAGGGGAGGCGATGGTGGGGTAGAGAAAGGATCGAGATGAACTGGCTTAGGGAAAATAAGAATGAGATTATAAAAAGGGAGAAGGGACGAGAAGGGGGGGAGGGACGAGAAGGGGGGGAGGGACGAGAAGAGGGAGAGGGACGAGAAGGGGGGAGGGACGCGAAGAGGGGAAAGGATCGAAAAGAGGACGAGGAGGACGAGAACTGGAGGGGAGAAGGTCGCGAAGAGGGAGAAAGCCGAGACTACGAAGGAGGGCCGAGAGCGGAGGGGGAGGGGGGCGAGAAGAGAAGGGGAGGGCGAGAAGGGAGGGAAAAGAAGGGAAGAGGACAGAGGAAGGGGGAGGGAAGAGAAGAGGAGATGGTGGAAAAAGGGAGGGGTGAGTCAAGAAGAGGGGGGAGTCAAGAAAAAGGGGAGAGTCAAGAAAAAGGGGAGAGGATCAAGAGGAAGGGAAGAGGGTCAAGAAAAGGGGGGAGATTCAAGGAGAGGGGGGGAGATTCAAGAAGAAGAGGGGAGGTTCAAGAAGAGAGGGCAGGTTCAAGGAGAAGGAAGAAGGTTGATGAAGTGGGGTAGAGGGTCAAGAAGAGGGGTGGAGGTCATGTAGAGGGGGAGAGGGTCAAGAAGAGATAAAGAGCGTCAAGAAGAGAGAGAGAGGGTCAAGAAGAGGGGGGAAGTTTAAGAAGACGGAGATGTTCAAGAAGAGGGGGGAGGCTCAAGAAGAGGTGGGAGGTTCAGGAAGAGGGGGAGGTTCAAGAAGAGGGGGGGAGGTTCAAGAAGAGGGAGGGAGGTTCAAGAAGAAAGGGAAGGTTCAAGAAGAGGCGGGAGGTCAAGAAGAGGGGGAGGTTCAAGGAGTGGGGGGGGAGGTTCACGAAGAGGGGGAGGTTCAAGAAGAGGGGAAAGGTTCAACAAGATTGGTGGAGTTTAAGAAGACGGGGGAAGATTAAACAAAAGGGGGAAGGTGTCTATTTTCATGAATATATGTCTGTTTTTACCTCCCTTGGTCCACGTTGACATCCTTTTTCACCCCCGGTCCATTTTGATGTATATTTAGCCATCTTTTTTCGCACTTCGTCCAGGCTGATGTTTATACAGTATATTCAGCCACAGTAAAATTTGTAGTCTCTGATCTACTTTGATGTATAAAATCGCGTGCTGTCTGTTATAGTGCATCTTCAACCATCTTATTAATCTTTTTGATTCACCTTGACGTATATTTATACTTTTTCCACCTTAATTTTACCTAAATTTCCGCACATGCTGCAGCTCATATCACGCATTTCAGTGGCAGAACAAAATCATATATACTACGGCTCTGCATGATTTCCATAGAACTTCTTTACGACTTGCATCATATTCTAGTGTCAGTGTAGTGTTACATTTCAGCATTCAAGATGGAGAGATGGCAGTTTTGGGCCAAGTTAGAGTAAAAGTATACAGTCACCTTTATTCATCCTGGTTTTCTTGATGCACTGTGATGTATATTTAGCCATCTTCTTCCGCCCTCGGTCCACTTTGCGTGGGAATAATAAGCATGGTCAACAAAAACCAAGCGACCCCCCAGCACGCCACCGCCACGCCGCCTCGCCTCCTGGGGAGCAACTCGATCCCAACCAAACTTACTTAGGTGGAATTTTGTGGCAGGACTTTCCCGTTGACGACCACCACCCTCGAACCACCCTAGGGCTTGTGTTCCGCCACCGGGTTTTTCCTCCTCTCTCATCATGTTTGCCAGTACTGTCTGTTCTTTTTCTTCCGCGAAGCTTTTCTCGCTTTCTTTTTTCCTGCATGGAGTTCTCTCGTGTTCCTTTTCCTTCTCTTTTTTCCCCCATGAAGTTCTTTCGTATTCATATTCTTCTCCATAATGTTCTCTTCCATCATTTCTCTTCTCCCGTATTTTCTCCAGCTCTCTCCATTATGTTAACTTACGTCTCCTCCATCATCGTCATCATCAACATCATCGCCGTATTTTTTTCCTCCTGTTTATGACCTCTTACATGTATTTTCCCCCCTCCCGTATTCTCTCCATCTTTTTCCTTGTCCTCTCCTCTCTTGTGAATCTCTCCCTTTTTCCTCCATAATCTCTCCCACGTTTCCTGCTCCCCTGTTTTTTTATCCCTCACCTTGTTTTCTCGTCTCTCATGACCTACCTCCCTGTGTCTTTTCTTCTCTCATATTCTCTCCTTCTCCTTGTTCTTTCCTCTCTCTCTCTCTCTCTCTCTCTCTCTCTCTCTCGATCGTCTCTTCTTATTTCCTCCTTTCCCTCGCTCTCTCCAAATCTGAATGATCTCTTCATATTTTGTCCCTTCCCTGGTGGCTTCCTCTTCCATTTTTCATTTCTCCTTGTGGCCTTCTCTTTCATGTTCCATCCTTCCCACTGCTAAGGTCTTTCATTTTCCCTCTTGCTCTCTTTTCTCCCTCCTGATCTTTTTTATTCCCTCCTTCCTTGTTATGATCGCTCTTCCTTCTTTCATATTATGTCCCTCTCTCTTTCTCGTCCTTTCCTTTCCCCTCTCGCGGCGTTCTCATCATTGTCTCCCACACGAACTTTTCCTCCTCGTCATGTTCCTTTGTCCCTCCTTATGTTTCTCCACTTCAAACGTCTCGTTCTTCAACCTCTTCAATCCGATTACTTTTTTCTTGTTATATCTGGAAGATTTTATTCATATTGGGTTAAGTTTTAAGCTAGAAGGGTTAGGTACAGCACATTAATCTCTTTACGGCAAGACGTTTCCCCAGAGCTGAATCAAATCTAGTAGTAACAAGAAAGATTTGTGTTCTCGGAATGAAGAGGTTAATCTCTATCTTTCGATCTTCCTTTTCCGTGTTTTTTTTTTCTTCCACGTGTTGTGTGCTTTTTGTTCATTGTTCTGCGTTATGTTTCTTTGCCCATTTTGTGCTTTGTGTTTCGAATTTGCCCCCTCCATGGTGTTTATTTTTCTTTTATTTTCATCCTCCTCAGTTCTCACTTCCCTGGTGCTCTTCTCTTTCCCATCGTTTCCCCCCCTTTTTCCATGATCTGTGCAATCCTTCATATGTACTCCTTTTTTTGTACTCTCACTTTCTCATGTTAAATCTCTCATATTTTTACCACTATCTTTTTCTTTGTTAATTTTTCTTGTGTTTATCCATGGTGTCTTGTTTAGTAGTGTTTTTCCCTCTTACATGTTTCTTTAGATAAATCTCACCTGTTTTTATTAATTTCATAATACCTTATTATTTTCTCCCGTGTTTACCTCTTCCTTTTTTTTTTTTTTTTTTCATATTCCTCTGTTTTCTTCGACTTCTTTATTTTTCAGTGCTTTTACCTCTGTCGTTTTCCTTATTACTTTGGCTTCGTATGGTTTATAAAGGCTCCAACTTGCATGTTTTTATCTCTTCTATGTTTCGGTATTCCTGTCATTTTTCTCCCCTTCCTATTTCTTTTGATTATTCTCTCTCTCTCTCTCTCTCTGATTCCTCACCAGTTAGTTCTCTACCCACTCTTTCTGTCTTCGCTTTCCACTCCCAACAAAATATAGTTTCCTTGTATTTTCTTTCTCTATCTCTCCGGGTATTCTTTGCCCCTGTCACTACTTGTTCTATCTCGCCATCCATTCTCTTCTCTGACTTCCCCTCCCTCCACCCATGTTCTTCCCCTACCTCTAGTCACCCGTCTTCCTTTCACCTGTCCTCCTTATCGTGCCTCTCCTCCTCCCCTCGTTTTGACCCTACCCCCTCTTTCAGACCCTCCCTCCCACGCCTTACCCTCCCCTCCTTGTCTTGGCCTCCCCACCCCCTCTTCTTGACGAAAGGGAGAGCCAAAGGAGAAAAAGATGGCAGAATATACATTATAATAGCCAGCATGCGATTTTACACGTGAAAGTAGACCAAAGGCTACAAATGTGGCTGAATAAACACATCAGTCTGGACGATGTGCGAAAAAAGACGGCTAAATATACGTCAAAGTGAACCAAGAGTGGAAAGGATGTCTAAATATACATCACAGTAGACCAAGGGAGATAAAAATGGGTAAATATTCATGAAAATGGACAGAAATACTAAACCCACATGAATCAGAGGACGAATATCATCGCTTTATTTTTGGTTATCTCTAAGGGACTAGTCAGATTAGGACAGGCTTTTTCGACTGGACGGGTGAGATATTGCCTTCTTTGTCCCCTTGAATACTACAGGTGTTTCCTAAGTGAAAAAAATCGTCAGGGGACAGAAAAAAAGGGTCCCTGGGCTGAAAATGTTGAGCAGGTGATTTGAACTGCCGTAATTTTAACACACACACACACACACACACACACACACACACACACACACACACACACACACACACACACACACACACACACACACACGGGTAAATGTGGCATGTCAGGAAGATAGAACAGTTCCAGACTGATTTAAGTCTTTTGAGGTCGGGCCAAAACTGTTCCATCTTCCCATAAACACTTCCAGATACGGGTAAAAATATTCCACAAGCAAAAATTCACGGTACTGTGACAAAAAAAAAAAAAAAAAACAAAAAAAAAACAAAAAAAAAAAAAAAATCCTTCATTCTGTGACGTGCTTTACTGGTGTGTTCTTGCTACTTCCATATCATGTTATTCAGTTCAGAGACTTTTCGAAATGAAGGGGATAGACACAGCCTTCTCTTACCCTTGCACAGCACAAGAGGTTTCCTGTAAGCTATATTATATCGTCTGAGGGTTGCAAGAATAGATAAAAAACAACGTCGCCTGATTAATGGGGTTGCAAGAATAGATAAACACAGAGTCGCCTGATTAACGGGGCTAAGACACAGACATATTATACAAGGGGTGCGGCTCCACCTCGTCCCCCTCCAGCGGCGGCCAGGAGTAAATAAGAGGACGCAAGCAAGCCCTCAGACGATTTGGCCGCAATTCAAACAAACGAGAGGAAATTTGCATAATAGCTTCGTTATGGACGTTAGTAAGACAATTTGTGGCGGGGCGGGCGAGGTCAGACACACACACGCAGTCGCACACATAACAAGCATACTCACACATGCACACACACGTACAAGCGCAAATACACGAGCAGATACGCACATAGGCACACGCACAGTACATACACACACAAAAAAGCACAAACGCAAATACACACATACATAACATATGCGGGTGAATACGCGCGAATACACACACAGACATACAGACACACAGACACAGACACACAGACACACACACACACACACACACACACACACACACACACACACACACACACACACACACACACACACACACACACACACACACACACACACACACACACACACACACACAAACGAAAACAACCGCACATGAAAAATAAACCGAATGCAGTATTGGCCCATCTCCACAAACCTGCAATATAACTTGAGAGCTAAATCCGTCTTCCTCATCAATAAGCTCATCCGTCAGTCATTGCTTTCGATAGGTTATGTTGTAGCATATCGACTACCGGAAATGAGATACTTTCGTTTTCTTTTCACGGTTGTAAATTTCGAAAAAGGACAAGTAAAAAAAAAAAAAAAAAGGATTCTGCGTAACTCATGTTCCATCAATGTCTTATATCTAAAGGCTGAAACATAATCTTTACTGGTCTTCCTTTTCATTCCCACGACAACACCACAATCAGAGGGATAATGTATAGTTTAACCCTTCAGGTTGATGACACATTTTTCAATTCGTGCTACCACTGTGCAATTCTGTTTACAGTCCCTTGACAGAGGAGGTTCATTAGGACTGTATCTAACCCCTCCAGATCTAAATGTCTATCCCATGCTGAACAGAATCATCCAGAGATAGCAAGAATATAAAAAAGCACGTCATCGGGTTGAAGAGAAAACGTGAATCATGTACGGTTCGACTGCAGACACTGGATTTGTATACTCTCTTGACAAAAATACGCGATACCTCTGAGTTCTGTTCAAGGGCGAAGAAAAGTCTGAAGTTTGGCTCCTACGTCTTAACGAGCAAACTTGATGGTCGAGCAGAGAATCCACACACAGCCCGTACGATCAATATATTCTCCCAGTCATAACACGAAGTTCCTACAGAGATACATCATTAACTGCCCGATAATATACAGTACAGCACCGAGTTTCCTATGTTTCATGAAGGAATCTAGTGCAAGTCATTCTGTGGTAACGCAGTATCATGAAATTACCTGGCAAGAAGCAGGTAATTTCACTTAAAATCAATAGAAGTGTGCAGTATTTCCTGATACTACAAACAATAATCATAGTCCACTTGTTTTCACCAGACAGAACTTGTCCATTCACACAACTTGAATACTACCGCCGCAGTTGCCGTAGTTGCATGAAATTCGACGGTGGCCTGGTTGCTAGCCATGTCGACTCATCGGTATAACTACACTTGATCACCAACTGAACTGAAAGGGGTTAGGGGATCTTTGTCAGGTTAGAACAAACATCAGAGCAGAGAGAGGCGTGTCGGGTACTCACTCTGGGTGCAGTCTGGTCCAGCGAAGCCCGGGTGACACTGGCAGGACCCAAGGATACAGTCACCATTACCAGAGCAGCCGCGGGGACAGCCCTCCGTGTACTCAGAAGACACAGCCCCGCTCAGTGTCACTTCCTGGGGGTCACCGTCATCGTTGTACAGACTCAGGAACCAATGTCCTTGTTCCAGGTACTTGGTCAGTGTCTGTGGCTGCGTCGGTGCCTGTGGGAGGAAGGAGGGTGCCAGGTCAGCCAGAAAAGCCGGGGCGGTCAGGTGATGCACTGTGCTGGTGAGGTAGCAGTGAGGGTGTGGGATGTTGTGTGTGTAAGTGAAGAAAGACTGCAAGTAGTAGTTTAGATGTATATGAGGTGTTGGTACTGAAGACTGAGTAGTTCTTTGCACAGTGTGTCTGAGATGTATGTCCGTGTTGATGCTGAGGACTAGGTAGTTGTTTGTATAGTGTGTTTATACTGATAGGTATGTGATACGAGAGCGACTGATATGCAATACTGTGTGCTTGGTAGGACAGGCAAGATGCATGTATAGAGATTTGTGCAGGTGAATCAATAAGCAATATAAATTAAAATAAACCTGCATAAACTGTGTATAAAACGACAGCGGTGAGCACCCACTCAGTGTGTTCAGGTGCTGGCTGGCATAAAAAAAATCACAGCCGAGTCTGAAAGTTGCACTTAACTTCTTTTATCTCATTGTATATGGCATCGAAAATCACAGCTGAGTCTGAAAGTTGCACTTTACTTCTTTTATCTCATTTATATGCTCTCCTCTCACTTTATGATCGGATGAAAGTGAGATAATGCGTAGGTTCATATATAATGGCAATGTACACAGACGGATGGACAAAAAACAACGGATTCTGAAGATCAGATTACCATCATAAATTCACCTTCTTTCTACTTAGGAACTAAAGTGAAAATGCACCATTCATCATTTCCAGAATATGATTTTCATACCATACGATGTCTGTAATCTCTGAGAAGCAAAATCACTGAACTATTCAAGTCGACCAATCAAATGTTGGTGGTGCTTTCCGTGGTTAACCAACACTTTATTAATATGAGACGGCGGACAGACAAAAACAGGACACAAATTTTAAGGAAACGATAGCGGAAGAGATCCACCAATCTTCGACAACAATAACGACTGGCTACGAAAGCGATAATATGAATTATTATTAGAACAGATTTAGATGAACAGGTGATCTACCTGCCTACCCGTTTACCTTCCTATCTATCTATCTATCTATCCATAACATTGTAGAGGATAAACGTTTGCATAACACGGAAAGAAGGGGCCAGTTGGGTTTACTTGAATTACGAAAAGTAAAATACACAGTGCAGTGTGGTAGTCACAGAGAAATTCAAAATAGAAGACATGATTAAAAAAGGAAGACGAAGACTAAATAAAAATGAGTTACAAGAAACTGGAGACGAACAACGAAAGAGCACACGAAATATTAAAGCGGTTAACATCTGGTGCCACCTGTGCCGAACCACTTCATTCAAGATGTTCATACCAAAAGTGTAAAATCTGTAATGTCAATAACTGCACAACACCGCAAATCTGTAAGGTTAATACGATCCAGTGTATATCAGCCAAAATATTTCATAATTATACTCGGCTGTTAATTAAAATAACGGTATTTTAAAGTGCTAATAATGAGCATATCTTGATGTCAGTAACAACAGAAGGAAAAATACAAAATTAACATGTCCCTTCTTTAAGCAGCAGACTTAAAAATGCCGGAGTACTGCATGAGGAAGTTAATTACAAGGAGAGACTAATTTACCAGTTCATTTTATATCTCGTACGAATACTGACAAATAGGCTACACAAGAAGTAAAAATATTGAATAAAGCAAGAACCCATGTTGACTTGAAAAAAGGAGGGTAAAGATAATACGCAGGAGTGAGAGGGGGTTAAAAGAAAGACTTGAGAATGGTTCGATGTAGTGAGTACAAAATGAATACAAGGACGATGAACTGATGGCTCAATCGTGGCAACAGGACGCTGGAGCAAGAACAAAAATTGAAGTGAGAAAATATTAGAAGTGAGTCGTTATAAGAGTAAAGAGCAATGAAAAATGAGAAGGGATGAAGAAATGATAAGTCCAAAAGTTACAGGAAAATTGCAGACGGGTGCATAAAGTGTGATGCGTTCTGGGCAAGTTACTGATGAATTAAACTCGTTGAGAATGATGGTTGACAAAGCAATCATGCGTGTGAGTGTGTATGGAATAATAATAATGACATTATATTATCGCCACTGCAGTCAATAGTTAAGGCCATAAAGGTCCTTGATGTGAAGTTTCTTAACCGGAGGGACTAAACGAAGTGATTAGTTTTTATTTATTTTATTTATAAAACCAGAAATAATAATTAAAAAAAAAAATAATAATAGTAATAATAATAGTCATCATCATCATCATTGCTGCTATTATTATTTTTTTCTATTCTTTTAAATCTCTGACACAACAGGCCTTTTCTGGGAGAGGAGTGAGATACAAAGGGACAGACCCACTAACCTTTATCCCGCCAAGTTTCGAGACTACAGGGGTCTCCAACAAAGACGTGCCTTGAGAAACGCTTGTTTGACAGCGGCAGACCAGCAAAGCAACTATGGAAAGATTTTACCCAGGAAATACTTAATTCAGATTTCAGTCCTACCAATATCGCCACCAGGTGTGTGTGTACTGCATATGAAGAGTCAGGAACCAAAGTTAGCCCAATGTTTCCCCTTTTCTACTATTCTCTTTCTTCTGATGGCTAATATTCCTAAGCCAAGAGAGGTTTGGCACGCCGCTCCCCCCATACATTATTTTCTCTGATATGATGCGTCAAGGAGGACACTGACGGACATGCCTTAAGTATGAAGCACACGCAGCAGACTAGAAGGCAGCCTTTTGTCCCTCGCTGTACCTGTGTATACCTTGTCACGTTAACCCTCCCTCCCCCCACCCACTCCGTTCACTATGTAAACCCAAGGCAGCGCCAGCCTGTGTGCCTAATGTCTGACAGCGTCCCAGGAATACCGTCATCTTGCAACTTTTGTCCCGCCTCCCGTCCAAAGGGAGTTGGGCTCATTTTTCCCTTCCCTTGTAAGAGCGGCGAGTCTCATCTTTGGCGGCCTCATCAGTCTTGCTTATGGGAAACTTGAATGGATTCCCTCTCAAATTAATCTTGCCTCAACACATGCGTCCACCTTCGCTAACATGCAGGAGGGTATTCAAGGCGGGGAGGTTGGCTGATGTTGGGGTGAAACTTTGTGACGTATTCGTATTTAATGTTAATTGTTATGTCACTTATTAGTATCACCCTTACTATCATTTTGTTGTTATTACCTTTATTATCATTATGACTACTACTACAGTACTATTATTGTTAACATTTGTTATATAGTATTAGATCCTATTAACAGTTTCAGTATGTTCATTATTATTACTTTTCATATCACCGGTATTAAGTTTTACCTAACAATTTATTCTCTACCACTTTTGAACATACATCAAGGAGTTTTCTGTATACTTTATTTAACAATTTATTTTCTACCACTTCTGTGTATAGATTAAGGGATTTTCAGCAAGCTTTCCTCTCGACCGCTCTGGGATTCTCTTTGATACCTCGACATTTGGCTCCTTTCTGAACACTCCACTCAGAAACCAAACACTCGTAACATCTGGATTCCTATGATGTCTTTTTTTCCCTTTATTCTTGCTATCTCAACACGATTTTATTCAAGTTAGAATGGATCCTGAACAGGAGGGGTTGGACAGAGCCGTCATTAATTCCATCACTTCAATGACACTTTCCTAAGCTCAGTACAATGTCTGGAAATAAAAAAAACATAGGCAATGCTACGCTGTTGCAACTCTCCACTTGACCAAGCACATACCTCCTCAACCTCCCTGCACACCTAACCAAGCGCACAACGCCCCCTCCCCCCGTATAACACAGGCATTAAAACATAATAATAAAGTCAGTAATATGGAACAGAGAAGTGTGACAGGAAGTCAAAAAAAAAAAAAGAAAAAAAAAAACACCGTCATCATCACTATCACCACAATCACCATCACCACCACCACACCACCACCATTATCACTGCCACCACCATCACTATCATCATTACCACAATCACCATCACCACCATCATTACCACCACCACCATCATCATCATCATCAACGTTACACTGTTGCAACCCTCCATCTGACCAATTACATACCCCCAAACTCCCTGCACAGCTAACCAAACGCATAACGGCCTCCATCCCCCTCCCCCCTGTCTCTGTATAACACAGAGACAGCAGGTCGTACTGAAATCTGTGAAAAACTATTTCTTTTTATTTTTTCATTATAAAAAAAAAAACTTTAGACGCAGCATTGTACCTATGAAAAGGTACACACATAACTATGTGAGATTTCATGCCTCTAAGGTGATTTGTGGCTTGAGATTACTTGCTCAGGTCGCGCTGAAATCTGAGAAAAATTATTTGTTATTTATTTTAAAAAATACTTAAGACACAGCATTCTAACTATCAAAAGGCACAAGTTCACTAAAAGACACATAACAATGTGAAATTTCATGATTCTATGGTTAATACTTTCTGAGAGTTGTTCCTGAAAACGAAAATCTCTAAGCGCATCCACCCAACTCTATGGACGGACCCCAGTGATAACAATACCCTCCTCTGACTTTGTCAGGTGGAGGGCAAAAAGGCAATATACGTTCAGGGGATAAAGGAGTTAACTTCTTTACGACGAGGGCGTTTTATATTTTATTTTTGCTACCTCCAGCTGCTTCTGTACAACTCTGGGGAAATTTCTCTCGGTGAATGGGTAAAAATCAGTGCCCATTAAACTCCCTTACTATAAAGTATTTCACTAAAGCTTAATAAAATCTTCAGGGTGTAGCATCACAGTATTTAAGAATGACGTTCTCGGGTTAACGGGATTAATATAGCGGCATCCGGGGTCACACTGTTAACTTCTTACCCCTTTTTGCAGTAAGAATAAAATAAATAGACTACTCGCACTGCTGGGGTTAGTGAAGATGATTAAGCCCTTTCATATAGAGCCTTACCAAAGAATGAAATCGTCTGGTGGTAATTAACACAAAATTGCCTGGTGGAAGTTGCGATATAATAGTCATCGCACTGAAGGGGTTAGGTTGTTTGTAGCGCCATCATTACAAGGCTTTCCCCTAAGATGAACGATTGTCTGGCAGTATAAAGAATAAGATACAAAAGAAACCCACGTACTGAAAAGGTTAATCCGGTGGACAATCATTTTTTTTTTTGTAAATTTCCTATCGTAATTAAGGTTTAATTTTGCAGGAAGGACAAGGAGAGGGAGTCCATAATCACACCATAATTCTTGTTCGGCCACCAAAAACAAGTTTAGTAACGAGACGATAATTATCGCCCATTCCTGGACAAAACACTGTCTTTTTTAGTCTTGAACATTACATTACTTATTTCGTTTCGTTTCGTTTATAAGGGCTCCAACATGCTTGCATGCGTCGGCCTTGGTAGTTGGTCACCTTATGGCGGCTCTCCGTGGTGCTCGATCTCTAGCCACGGCCCTATTCAGTCCCTTGTCCCTGAGAATACACACTTTGACCTCGTCCCAGATCTTTTTCGGTCTGCCTCTCGCAACCCCCAACGTTAATACTTATTTATTTATTCATACAGTATATCTGTTCATTCATTCATTCACTTATTTTTATGCTGAATGTCATCCCAAACACATTCCCAAGCTATTTCATGAATTTCAGCGCTGAACATACATTATCCCACGTTCTTTCGTAAACACCATCCTTGAACATTACATTCTTCCAAATTCCTTCGTGAATCGCATCCTTGAACATTACAATATCCCAGGCAATGATGTGATTCCCACTACAATATTAAAGGTACATCACAAATTCCTTGCCTATACAATAAGTTACATTATCCTGCTTTATCCTGAACACTACATTATATTACTTCAGTCTTGGACATCACATAATTTTGTTATTTAGCTAATCTCGTTTTTATGGGTGAATCTTAATCCTTGAATATCACATCATCCCTAAGCATTTTGCAAACCTCATCCTCGAATTTCGTATTAGCACAATATATTCACAAATCTCCTCCTTGAACATAACTTTAACCTTTAGTGAACCCCTGTGTCAGTGAGGGAAGAGGCAGCCCAGGTGTGGCGGCGGGACTGTAGGTAAGTTATGTCTGCCGATCAATACTATCGTGCAATTAATGGGCTCTCAAGGCTGCTGCGGAGCCAAAAGGAATAGATGAATTACTCGAAGGTTGAAGAAAGGAACGACAGGACTCCTTGTGTGTTTCAGTCACAGAAAGAACGGAACAATTACACTATTTGAGTGTTTATGAGCCTGTAGGAAAACACCAGTTGAACTACCTGGCTGCTGAAGAAATTAACAGCATAATAAAAATAACTTCACTTGGTTTAGTTATAGAGGGAAATCGCTGGAACGGAACAACTGACGTGCCTGTCCAGTATGTTTACTGGACAGCCAGCGTGAACGAACCACTTCAACTACAAGTATGTTTAATAAGTTGTAGGAACTGAAAAGCTGAACTACTCAGATACTGAGGCAACAATTCGCTGGAAATTAATAACAGAACCACTTGTATGCTGAAGCGATAGAAAGAAATAGTGGAAGGCGATCGCATACCTCAAAATACGTTTAAGGACGGGCTTGTCGGACTAGAACAGCAGGGGTGTTTGTATGTTTAGGCAAATAAAAGACTTTGCAAAAGCGAAATAGCTGAACTACTTCAGTGTTTAACTACTATCTGTACGGTGTCGTCTTTCTTTTCTATTTTTACTGCCTCACACAATTTTGTTCATCTTACTACAGAAATGAATTGTCAATGAAATCCTACAGCCAGCTGTCATTAATGGAAACTATTCTGACCCCTTTACATGGAGAAGTCTCTTCAAAGTTGAATAAAATCGTCTAGTGTTGACTAGAATATAACAAAATAAATCCTCGCGCTGACCGAGTTCACCCCACCAACCCAGGAACGTCTTTCCTAAGCCTGGTAAAACTGTCTGATGTTTTAGCTGGAATGAATTATACATTACGTCCTCAAGATGACGGGGTTAAGGCGGACTTTGTGAGAATGAAAGAGTACAGGTATTTGTGTGTTGAAGAAAGGGCTGGCGGGAGTTACCAGAACTATTTGTGGGTTTAAGGAAATGAGAGACCGCGGGAACTCAGCACCATAACTGTTTGTGTATTTGAGCAAGAGTCGCCGGGAGTTGAGTAGCTTTTTACTATTTAATTAGCGAGTTAACTTATTCTTTTAACCTTCGAAACGTTGCGGAAGAGTTGGTGTGAGACGGAAGAACTAGTGGAATGTGTGTCGACTCCACCGCGATGAGTCCTTCCTGAGATAAATAACTCAATTCGAATATGATCATAATCATCAGACTTGAGGGAATAATGAAGTTTTGCTTTTGATTATTTAGGCCTGAGTGATCCTTGTTAAGCTGAGTAAAATCGTCCGGGGCAAGCCAAAAGAGATGAAACAGCAGAATTACTAGTATTTTAAAGAAGAGCTCGCGGTTTAGGAGGATGTGAAGGAATTTTGCATTCCTAGACTCCTCGGATACTCAGCTAATTAAAATCGTCTGGAATAAGCAGGAATAGAACACTAGAGTCGTTCCGATCATGAGAGGGTTAATGATGTCAGTATTAACACATCAGGTTCCTATAATTCACCCTTAGCTGAATAAAATAGTCTGGCGTTGGGAGGAATAGAATTCGAGAGTTGTCCTGACCATGACAGCGTTAAGTCTGTGTAATACTTGTCCAAACACATATATAGTTATACCGCTGAGTTATAGAAACAGACTGGCTCATATACCGTAAGTTCCTAACCCTTGAATTACATAACGCAAATCACCGGGTTATGCTTGCTGACTTCCAGATGATTTAATTCAGCTTAGAAAAGGCCTCTCTTATTGCAGGTGTTACTAAGGGCTACATCTAACCTCTCTAATTAGATACATCGCTTCAGATCTGAATAAAATCGTCCGGGGATGAGAAGAAAAAAAAGCCGTCTTCTTAGTGAAGGCGTCAAGAGAATAGCTGTTGTGCAGTTGTGGAGGTAAGGTGAAGAGAAGTGAGGTGCTGCAACGGTTCAGTGCTACGTGGTTGTGAGAGTTTAGTTATACTCTGTCCACTTCAGCTTGGCCTAAAATCGCTATCTCCATACTTTGAATGCTGAGATGTAACACGAGATGAACACCAGAATATTGTGCTACTCCCGAAGCAACACTGAATGGATGTACAACCATAGTATTGTCTAATACTGCCATGAAGCTACATAAAATAGCTGTAAATGTACGAAAATCTCCGCCAAGCTAAGGTGGACGAATTGTAAACAATGTATTGTTTTCATGTTGTGGGAACCTGGCAGTCTTTAGAGATTGGGTACCAATAACTGTTCCTTATTTTTAGTTAGGTTAACAACATGGTGCTAAGTGATGAGATTTAAATTACTGTATGATGTGAGGGAGGGGGTATCACTTTCAGTAATACATACAATAGTGCTCCTAATTAACAATTAAATCTAAATTTAAACCAAGAAGAAACAGCATTACTAAAGTGCAGATGCAAATATATGTCTCACTTCCAAAATGAATGATGATAAATACTTTCTGCACTGCGGCTGCCTCGCTACCCAAAACTACCTTTACAACAACAAAAATGGAACGTTGCTTACAATTACCTTGGAGGCCCTCGGAGACCTGCCCGTTCCTGTTTTGTAGCCGCTGAGGACCTGCAGGAAGTCGTAGGAGGTGTGTGTGGGGAGCGCGTTCCTTCGTCCATACACTCCAATAGACGACCCACGTGGAATGGACACCTCGAACCGGACGTAGGCGGACTCAGACTGGTAAAACTGCATGTTCCAGTAGCCGTAAGGCGGGATGACGTCCTCCAGCTGCTGGCCCAGTTCCATCATCTTGAATGTGGTGCCGTCCGGAGGGATGGTCTTATCGGGGCGCTTCTGGTGCTCTGTGGGAAGGCCAGGGGACTCATGAACATGATTACTTTACATGCTGCGAGCAGCTTAACTTAAGTTATCCACACAACAGAAACATTAACAGCCAATCTCACACTACCCACTTCAAGGCGAAGTGGTCTGAGGTTAAACTACTTTAGTCCCTTCGTGACATTACATAAAACTCCCAACCACCTCCAGTGAATCGAATCCACTCATGTTGGTAGGGTCGTGACTCCGATTGGGACATCCTAACCAAGAGACCACCAACTGCATTTATGCGGTAGAACCTGCTTAAATTACAAGTGAAAAAAAAACTTGTAATGTCCAGTGACAATACTGATGATATATTTCACAGGCAGTGGTGTTACAAGATGCACTCGAAATTACTGCAATGTTCATGAGTCCTGCGCTTAAAAAAAAAATGACACTGATTGTATCAATGACAAAATAATAAAGATCTAGATCTTAATAATCTCGATATTCAGAGGTAGGTGTGTGGAGCAGAGGGCAGGCCAGACACCGTAGTCCCAAAAGAAAGCTGAGGGAGCGCAGCTTTAGATTGATGTTTGCGTCTGACAACTCGGCCAAAGTTTTAATAGGTGTTTGTTCTCCGGAAAGATTCGGCGCGACCTGGAGGATTTGCCAGAGAATTTGAACTCTTGTGTGGAACTACTTGTGGCCTTAACCTCGTCCCAACGGTTGCCCTTTCATTGTGATTTTTCAGGTTGCTCGAAAGATATTCTAGACATATAATTCCCAAACGAGTATGCTTTGCTCTTGAAATTCTTGTTACAGTTTGTTGTAGTTGATGAAATTTTGGTTGTCGTGTAGCTGATGATATTACAAAGTAATGCAGAGCAATGATCAGCTCTGATACAACTCATATGCCTGACAGAAAAGTAACACATTGGAAGAAATACTAGTTGCATTTCCATGGCAAGCAGCAACAATGGATTTTAACATATTTGCAATTTAAACAGATCCCCAAAGCAGGTGACTGTTATTAGAAATCACTATGAATTTCGCATTTTCTGACTAAAATATTCGTTCTAATTTTGTTGTCAAGTGTCTGGCACCTGTGTGTGTGAAAGCAATGTACTGTATATGCCAGCATTCATATACACCTTGGATCCGGTGACGCATTTTTTTAAATTTTCATTCTTGCTTTCTCCAGACAATTTTTCTCAAATTAGAGAAAGACATGTTGAAGGGGTTAAGGAGACTG
Organism: Coenobita brevimanus; assembly: GCF_032717465.1. NCBI lineage: Eukaryota > Metazoa > Arthropoda > Malacostraca > Decapoda > Coenobitidae > Coenobita > Coenobita brevimanus. The sequence continues at coordinate 26,844,822 of NC_136979.1, forward strand.
TCTCTAACCCCTTCCCACCAAAACCTATCTTAAGTAATATAATCATCATAATACAAAAAACATCATCTGACCGCAGCGTTTAAGCTTCGGTGAGCTTAAAAATACTGCCCCAAGAAATCCGCCAGACGTATCTTCTCGTCAGCTGTGGAGGCTTACTGGCACCTCTTCCTTATCTGCTTATTTCTCTATCGGGCGCGTTATGTTTTGTGTGTTACGCAATCTGTGTCGACATCAATACGATATAATTAGCACAAGAGAATGTTGCGGTGTAATAAGCAAAATAAATCGATAAAATGAGGCGCTAGAAAGCCTACTAATATTTTCGTGAATACGGCTCTCAGAAACCAAGGGTTGGATTCTCGTTGGTTCAGGAGACTTTGCAGCACATTTTTCTTAACGATTTATCTTAAATTTTTGCAGAGTATTATCTTTTATGGTATTAGTATCTTTTTATTACTAACACAGATTTCATAAAATACACGCTGGATAATATTAACGTGTCATATACAGAAATAAAATGGTAGGGAAGAAGTTCTAGGAAGTCTCCATACCCGACGAGAATGAAGCCCCTACAGACACCCCAGCCCGTATGCTCGTCAGCTTGGGAGGCTTAAGACACGTTAATAATCTCTTGTATCTTGTTTATACAAGCTATGTCGGCATTACAAAAGCATAAATACGATAAAATGTAGTAAAGTCTATACCATAACTTTACCTAAAATTACCCTCTCTCCATTATAAATGCACACCTATAACAACATATTAACACTAGAATATAGTGCAGGTCACAGACGAATGCACAGAGCTGTGTTTTTCTGCCAATGAGCTAGGTAAAATAAAGTACAAAATTACGCAAAACTGGCCCAAATTTAGGTGAGAGAACTGTAGTATGCAAACTTAATCCCTAAGCGAAAGGTGCCAGAGAGCGTCCTTAACCGAAGAGAATACAACCCTTCGCCACCAACACCGCCTCCAGTCAACAAAGTATCCCACCTACTCTGACAAATTTTAAGTGGCGGGGTGTGGTTGTTGTGTGGCGGACGGGGGACCATTATTTACCGGAGCGCCACCTGGGAATCGATGGTACCGCGTCAGGAGAGACACAGCCATTAAGATAGTGCTGCTGGCGGCGGGACAATGAGCCGTTATCTCGATGGCACGGGAGAATTCGTAGTACTTGTTCCTTAGCGATGTATTTTGTCTAATTCTTTTTGATGTTCTCTTTTGAATTACGTACCGGGTATATATGTTTTTAATACTGAAACAGTTTGTATTGGTACCTTACACGGCGATATTACTGTGTTACAGATAAAACAAGTTGCTGACGAAAATCAACTAAACTAACGATTGAATATACTCCGCAACCACCATCGCCAGAAGCCCCCTCCCCCCTCCCCCCCGGAGAACCCCAGTGAAAGAGTCTGACCCACTGTTGTGCTGGAATCCTTGTTTTCTTCCCTCTGAACTCTGACCTATCACCCTAAAATTTATGATGGGTATGCGTCATGGATGGCGGTACTCCTGCAGCACCATTACGAGGGGTCCCGTGGCGAGCTCTAATTAAATGGGGTGCGGTTTCTTTGCTCTGCTACAAACAAATCATTGTGTAATCTTGATCTCTGAAATTTATGACAAACATATTCCATGAGTGACCCTCCCAACCCCACATCAGATCCAGGGATACCACAACTAAAGGAAACCTGCTGTGAAATGTAATGAGAAAGGGGTACATACTGCATGATGTGCTAGCGATCTCATAATGTTTTGCTTCTGTGACTTGCAGCTGAAGAATGAACTAATCTCATTTGTACTGGTGCTCTCAGCAATCATATACAGAACCAATGAGGTAGCTAATTTAAGAAAATATAAATAATTCTACGATCCCGGCTGCGTCAGTGATAATATCTTGCATCCATCACCCTTATCTTGTTCATTTGGTCAATAAACATGATGGCGACTACTATATCCGGTGGTCGGGACTAATATTTGTGCCAAAAGATTCTGTTCTTATCTGTTGTCAGTACCGAATTTACACCACTGAACTGTACCGAAAATTACACCATTTATTTATCTCATTTAGCTGGTGTTAAACATGCTCCTAAATCAGTGATATTTTAGACTCGCCTATCTTTCAGTGATCCCGTCAGTTATCTTGTCTCTCTGTAACCCTGATATGTTAAGCATGACTTCGCAAGATCTGCAAGACTCGCAAGTCAAAAGCGAGCTATAGGTATTGGGTATCAGATCAGTGGTATAGGTATTACTGTATTCTTAAACACATTTTTGGGAAATCAGTACAACCTTCTATATGTAAAACTTAATGTTATTGGATGTGGGCTAGGTGTATAACGTCGTCCATCTATGCTTGGTGTGCAGGAATTTAAAATAACTAGCTAGTTCTTGTTCGCCTAAAGCTACTCCAGCTAACAGTTAACTCCTACAATCCGATGAGGTATTCTTGTTATCTTTAGACGACTGAATTCAGCTTATGGCGAAAAATCAGGTTGTGAAGGGATAAATAGAGATTGTTTCTTATTCTGCCACAATACATATTTTCTCCAGGTCCAGAGATATCGAGATAAGATAAATATAAAATGTCATCTGAGCGGTGATTTAAAATTATCATCGATCCTACCTTCAGTGTCAGTGTGTACAGTAGCTGGGCGTCGACTGGAGCAGCTCGGCTCATCTGACCACATTTGAAGAAAAATGTCGAAATGTTATTGCCAACATTACTTGCAGGTTTTCACAGATACCGGATTTAGGTGCTCGTATTATGCCATGTTTAGCTTGCCTCGCACAGACACTGCCAGCAACTCAGAATAAATGACTGTGTAGCTTTACAAAACACTTCCGTTTCTTAACGGCTGCTACAGTAAAACACGACTACGACTGCACTCTTACGTACTGCACAGCAACATATAAGGGTGCACTTTCAAAACAATACCAACTAGGTAGGTATCTAAAGTTCGATAATAATGTTATCTGAACTAGTAATGGAAAAAAATCAGACAGCAAAATGACTTCTCTCATATTCAGAGGCAGTTAGATCCCGAAAAGAGACATCAGCTGTTGTCCTCATCTCAGCAACAATAAACACACACACAAAAAAAATATATACATAAACCTGTAAAGTGAGCTTTGTGAGCGCGTGACAAGCAAGCGAGCGCCATGTCATCACAACTTCCCTCTGATACAAAATTATAGGCGGAATCTCCGATATTTAACTGCTAAAGACGATGCCCCCAAAACACAGTTACGACGGAAAATATTTTAAAATCTGATTTCGTAACTGAGGCGTTCATTGATTAGAGCCGAACACTGACTTGGAATATTCGAGATTCCAAGGGGTTTCTCCCCATTTATGGGAGAGTTTTTAACAGATAAATTTATTGAATGAATGTATCAGATGCATAAAAAAATTAAACTACTTCACACAGGAGTAAAGTTATTAGCTTCTGCTTAGCGTGACGGTCGGGTCATGACGGTCGGGTCCCGGGCCGCTTATTTCCAAACTTTACTGAGAGCAAACATCGCTCGCTCGCTCGTAATATACTCGTATAGAGTTGTTTATCGGAAAGTTACAACAGCTTCGGCCCGACTTAGACCCCACCCTCCTGATGAGTGTCTACGAGACAGTCTGTTGTATCTTCAGAGTATTCTTCCCTCTGAACACTCACGGTACTGGGATATCGAGACACGACAGTATTATGCTTCATACTGAAATCAACAATTTCTAGAAATAAAAAATTATAAAAGGGTTCGTATCAAACTTCAGAATATTTAAAGACAGGGTAGGTGGACCCCGTGAAGGGACAGGGGTAAGGCAAGAGGTCGGACGAGCAGAAGCCGAGAAACCCGACGAGGGATGAGGATAAAAATAAAAGCAAAAATACGGTCTAGAAAAAGACTAGGAAAGAGGAGAGGGAGAGAGAAAAAAGTGGTGTCGGCTGCACTCCATTCTCAGGGCGTGAGTTATGGTGGCATTTGTTACCATTATTACTCGGGCCCGGCGCCCCCCTGACCCAAAAATGATGTGGCCTTCTGTAAACAAGCTGAAATGAGTCCCGAGTGATGAAAAAGGTGCTACAACATACACCAGTGACGGGACGAAGGAGGGAAACCGGTGCTTGGGAGAGGCAGGAGAGTGGTGGGGAAACGGCGGGGAGAGGGCGAGAAAGAAGAGAATGACAGGGGAATGGAGGGAGGGAGTGGAGAGAGGAAGGAAAGACGGAGGGATGGAGGGAGGGACGGAGAGAGAGGGAAGGAAATTACGGGACAGGAGGGACTAGAGCGCGAGGGAAGGGAATGACTGAGTAAAGCAAAGGGAAGGGGGAGCAAGAGGGGATGGAATGACGGAGGGATGGAAAGACGGAGTAGGATAAAAAGGAAGCGTATGGGAGATAGGAAGGCGGCAGTGGGGAGAGTTGTGGGGAGATGGGGAGTTGGAGAAGAGTGGGGGGCAAGGGAAGAAAAAGACGGAAGATTGAAGGGAAGGTGTGGGGACAGAAAAATGAATGACGGAGGTGGGAAAGGAGGGAGTGGGCAGAAAGGAAAGCGAGTGGAGGAAGAAAGAGGGTAGTGGATGACGATGTGGAGGGCACGACTGGGGAGAAAGGAACGCCAGTGACGAGGTATTGGACGAGAGTGAGGCGAGGGAGAAGCAAATGACGGAGGAGGGAAGGAAGATAGTCGGGCGAGAGGGAAGGATATGACGGAGGAGGAAGTGGAGTGGGAGGGAAAAGAAAGACAGTGGGAAGAGGGGTGGGGCGATAGGAAGCGAATGACGACAGAAGAAGTGGGGAGAAAGGGAAGGAAATGATGAGGGGTGGAGAGGGCAAATGGGGAGAGACGGCAGGGAATGACGAGGGTGGAAAGGGTGAGTGGGGAGAGAGGGCAGGGAATGACGAAAGGAGAGGGTGGGACGCCTTTGGACAGCTTATGGTTGACAGCGGCACAAGGGTAAACGAGAGAACGAGGAGAAAAGCTCAAGAAAAGCGAGGATTTCGGCAGAGTTTGATGGTTAGGGAAGTCTGGGAGTGAAGGAGTCAAGCAAGGTCGTAAGGATGTAGGATTTGAGTGGAGAGAATCAGATGAGAGATGGATAAAAGGAAGAAGGATAAGAGGGAGAGGGATGAAAGGGAGAGGGATGAAAGGGAGAGGGATGAAAGGGAAAAGGATGTAAGAGAGAAGGATGTTAGGGAGAAGGATGTAAGGGAGAGGGATGACAGGGAGAAGGATGTAAGGGAGAGGGATGACAGGGAGAAGGATGTAAGGGAGAGGGATGACAGGGAGAAGGATGTATGCGAGAAGGATGTATGGGAAAGGGGTGATAGGGAGAAGGATAAAAAGGAGAAGGATGTTAAGGGAGAGGGATGTAAGGGTGTAAGGGACGTATGGGAGAGGGATGTAAGGGAGAGGGATGATGAGGAGGGATAATAGAAGGATGTGTATTGAGAAGGATGAAAGGGAGAGGCATGAGGATGAAGGGGAAGGGATGAGGATGACAGGAAGAGGAATGAGGATGAAAGGGATGTGTGGGAGGGGAGTATGGAGAGGCATGAGAGGGAGAGGGAAGAGGATGAGAGGAAGATGAGAGGGAGAGGGAGAGGGAGAGGGAAAGATAGAGAGGGAGAACGAGGGGGAGGGATGGGAGAGAGAGCGAGGGAGAAAGAGGGAGAGGGATGAGAAAGGGAGTGCGGAACTCGTCTGTGAGAGAAAGAGGAAGTGAGAGTGAGAGTTTTGAGAGCGAAGACTTAGTATGAATAAAGGGAAACTGATGAGGAGAGAGTAAGACTAATCGACAGCATGGCGGTAGGAGAAGGAGTGTCGGCGGGACCTAAGATCAATGAAGAAGGGGAATGTAATTACAGTGAGAGATAATGGACGGTATTCTCGTGGGCTTAGAAGGTTACTTGCATCTCTTCTTCAGCGATTCATTTTGCTTATTACATTTAAATTTTCGTTTGCATATCATGTAACGCGAAAATATATAAAAGGTGCCATAGGCGGAAATATAGTAATACGGGAGAGATGCGTCGGTGCCTCCTAAGCCAATCAGAATATGGGTCAAAGAGCTGTGAAGGGGAGAACAGGAGCTGGGGAACTAAAAGGAAAAAAAGAAATATGGAGTGAAAATTACAGTGGCAGACGAGAAAAATGTAAATGAATCCGGTGAGTGCAGTTTTTGCATGCGTGGAGACAAGCAAAAAATGAGTTTGGAAGACCTTAATGAGGCAGGAAAAAAAGGCGTATGTGGGAAGGAAGGCCAGTGTTTTTGTAGCTGAGAGAAAGTTCGGGGGAAATGTGCCGGAAAATGTGCTGTGGGTAAGAGGCATCCGGAGAGGAGGCGTGGCGCTACAATACGATGAGATGAGAGGGCAACGAAGGAAGAGAGCTAATGAGAAGTGGCCTGAAACTCCAATGACTCGATGAGATAAATTTGAAATGGAAAGTACTGTAGGAAACGCACATACCTCATCGGAATATGATCGTATCCTGAATTAGTGTAAAAGTGAAGAAGATGCTATGAAATGCCCATAATATAACTTCTGGTTTATTTATCTACCTATCTGTTGCCAGACGTCTAAATCCCGTAAGGGGTGGCCACAAACAAATCGCCTCCATGTCGCCCTCTCCAATGCCTCTTCACTGCCTTGCTCCCAGCTCACATCTCCCTCTCTCATATACCTCTCCACTCCATCCCTCCATCTCATCCTTGGCCTCCCCCTCCCCCCCTCCATCTCACTCACATACACTCTCCCCGTTAGTCTCACGCTCACCATCCTCTCCACATGGCCAAACCACCTCAATGTATTTCTCTTAACGCTTTCTATCACATCCACATCCACACCACAGCGCTCCTTCACTTCCTCATTTGTCAGTCTGTCTCTCCATGTAACTCCACATGCTCCTCCCAGATACCTCATTTCCACTGCTCTCACGACTTGTGTCCTTTCAACAAGGTGCAAGTTTCACTTCCATACATTACAGCTGGTATCACAATACTGTCATCCAGTTACATTTTTACTTCCATGCTTACTTCCCTGTTCCTTTATCACTGCTTTCAAAGAACCAGCAACCTTTCCTCCCTGTTGTACCCTTTCAGGCACTTCACCCTCTAAACTTCCATTCTCACTAATCACACTACCCCAAGTACTTAATCGCACTCACATTTTTCATTTTCTCCTCATCCAGCCTCATTGTACATTCAGTGACTTCATTTCTCTCAAAGACCATAACTTTACCCTTCCCTGCATTTACATCCATATATTTACGTTCAGATTCAGTTTCTCACAAACACACTCCCAAACTCATTCACCAATCCTTGCAGTTCCCCTTCGTCCTCACATAACAATACAGTATCATCTGCAAACAACAGTACAAGGAATTTCCAAACACTGCCTTCTCTCGTTAGCGTGGCTTCAACATCCACTGCCCTACCTTGTATCTCATTTATAACCCCATCCATATACAGACTGAACAACCATGGGGACCTGACATCCCAGTTTTAATCCAACATTCAAACTGAAAACTTCACTCAGTTCACTGTCCACACGCACTGCAGCCTTGGCACCCTCATACACTCTCTTCACGGCATTCAACAACTTTCCATTTACTCCGTATATCCTTAGTACTTTCCACATTCCTTGTCTATCCACCCTGTCATATGCTTTCGTTATACAAAATACAATTATTTCATTAACAAAACCGTATAAAAAATAATAATTGTAAAGAAAAGCTGTAGCGACAAGGAAAATGTGTGTCTGAGAAAGATAAGTTATAAGATACTGGAAACTACACTGAAAATACCATAATAAGTTTTTTAGAACTTCTAAAAAACAACTTAATCACTGCTTTGAGCAGGGGCGGTAAAGACAGCCTGTGAGCCAGCTCAAGGCAGAGTGACGGAAGATGGTAGTGACAGCGACAGAACTAGACCCTGGCACCGTTATGTTGGAGTTATAACAAGTTTACAGCAACAGAGTCGTGTGATGGATGTCATAGATAAATCAATTTACTGAGGCTATGATGTTCGTAAACTTAGCTAAGAATGCTGTATCAGCAATGACATTAACTGATGTAAAAATCGATGATTATGCCAAACTTTTCTATGACATCTTGATGTGTACGGTTTCAGTTTTTTATAAGGACCTACTCTCAGGGTCTTTAAATATAAATCGATATATGCGATGCATTCTACACTGTGCCGACTGAATCATCCTCATTACACCAAAGGCGCACAACCCTAATATCAACATTTTATTCCTGTGGCAGCAACTGCGAACGAAATGGATGGGTCCAAAAATTCCTACTCCCCCATTTTCTTTCTGATACACGACAATCTTCCATCAAAAGCTTCAAGAGGGTTAAATTCATACGATTAGGCAGTTTTAAAAATGCATAGACTGCCGTTTTTTCTTTAATTTTTCTGCAGACTTGTTGCAGGAAAGAAGGCCTCACAGGTGTAAGGAGGAGGGGTCTGGACTCCCCTTTTCGTCCCTCACCCCTTTGGATTCGCCAGTGCAGGAGTTTGACAGAGGAACGGCGGAGAATGCCAGGTGTGAGGCCCGCGGCGGGGACAATGGGCGAATTCGTTTTCTGTATCGGATCGGATGCTGCACAACAAAAGACACGCTGCGGTTCTGCAATCGAAGGAAGAGAGCGGCTGGAATGATGAAGAGAGGTGTGAGGAGGAGAAAATGGGGGAGGGAACGAGAGGTGAGAGGGTTAGGGGAAGAGTGATATTTGGAGAAATCTGAGTTAAAGAATAATAGAAAATGAAGGAGATGGATGGTACTGGAGACCGCGATGCTCTTCCATCATTTAATGTGAGGTTCTCATTATTTTTTTTAATACTTTGGAACTTTAACTGCTATACATCATTATTGATCCGAAAAAAGTATATACCAGTAGTCTACACTGAGAGTACCTGCATTAAGAAATGCTTACAAAAGGACATTAAAAATTCACTTCTTTTTTCTCTTCTTTGAGGTTGTCATCGCTGAATAATACCGTGTAATATATTGATTCGCCACTGGATGAAAACCCTACAAACATGACTGCCAGCATCAAATAATCTGTTATAACTATCCTTTTCTACACAATTTTACGATCATCAGAGAGTGCAATCGCCCAGCAGATTAAATATTTGACACAGAAACAGGACGCATCAGGAAAAAGTATTTTGTACGCCAACACATTTTTGCACAACAACGAAACGTTCAGTTCGAATCGGATGTTCAGATAAAATATTAAAATAGTTGCAAAGCACCACAAACTGACTGTTACGTGTTTTCTGCTAACTGCCATATCAGACCTACAATAAATATCGCCAAAACGGATTACAAGATGTTCACGTGAAGAACCTTCAATAATCATGGGTACCTGTGCATTATACGGGAAACAAAATATTGAACCATCGCAACGGCAGTAAAAACAAGGGAAGCTACTATCATGTACAGAGGAGAAAAATTTAATTAAATTTTAATTTTACATTATCAAATTCTCTAACACCAGGAGTGTGTGTGTGTATATATATATATATATATATATATATATATATATATATATATATATATATATATATATATATATATATAGTATGCACACACACACACAGTAGGAGAGTATAATACCATAATGTGGTACAGATGAGAATCGTAATGGACCAAATGAAAAAAAAAATACTGGTGCATTAATGCTGAGAAAGTATTGAACAACTTAATTAGCTATATCTGATAAAAAAACAAAGTTGCCTACGAACACACACAAGCTTCACTGTCCTACACCACGTATAATATATATTCTCTTTACGGTGCCAATTACTACCGTATCTTTATTACAGGTCAAGGCAACGTGGTTGGTGGATATAAATTAAGAACACTAAATTCAGTTACATTCAAATCTGTAATGGGCTGGAGGGTCATGCCACACATGCAGGACTAGTATATATTGAAAACTAATCAAATACATCCATGAACTACAATACCGAAAACAAAACTTAAAAATCATTATATTAAGAAAAATAAACAGACAAAATGGAAACTGAACTAAAAATAAAAATGAGCATCAAGCAAAATAAGTAAATTAAGCTTCATGCACTTTGTAAGGTAAATTCACTACAAATGTAAGTGATTAATAAAGTGTAAAAAGAAAGTATGATACTTAACCATGGAAGCAGGGACCATTGAGCTTGCGGAGTCGACGATATTAGTGGTATTACTAACTTCGGTATTACTTTCCTAATGAAACTTTAAGTTCCTATAGTTTGGGTAAGATAATAAATACACATTCTATCGGGCACAGCTAGCGTAAGAAGACTATCAAAAAAAGCTACACATCCAGGTGGGAATGGGAATACTAATATTTTTACAAAAGGTGGTCGATTTTTCTTGCAAAATGAGTAATTTGCAGTTACAGGCTATGGAAATTTTTTGCCGAAACTCAAAGAGAGTTCTCAAATATCAATATTATTACCACCGCCAACGAAAATATAAAAAGTTATTAACTCCTGTTTGTCTGTTCGTTTGACTATAAGACCTTAAAAAGTTACTGAAAGATTTCAATGACAATTTTGTGGATATGTGGGTCATGGGCCAAGGAAGAGCTGAATAAACTGCGGTGGTGATCTAAGTTTGGGTTGCTGTTCAGGACTGTTTTTTGTCTGTCCACAAGATATCTAAAATATACATATCTATATCTATCTATCTATCTATATATATATATAGGATGGATTTCAATGAAATTTTGTGGATATGTGGATCATGGGGGAAGGAAGAACTGACTAAAATTTGGTGGTGATCCGAGCTATATGGTAATGGAGTTGCCGGAGGTATATGCTCTCTAAGAGAGCTTAAGTTTTATTAATTCTGGAACTGTTTAAAACCTTTCTGATCAAGACACAAAGTGGTGGAACTGTTTAAGGAGTGCGACCTAAATCCCAGAGACCCAACACGACAGCCACACACACCAGGCCAACACACACGACCCTAATCAATACCCTGATAGCTTTGCACCTACTTCAATTAGCGGCTGTCTTTCTGGGGCTTTGGGAAGTCTTAATTAGCATGTCAACCCGCGTCTCAATGGTCCTTACCTGGCGATGGATTAGTTATTAGTTCAGGTTCCATTCTTAGGGGCAACGAGGAGGGTCTGTCTCACCTTCCAGCTCCTCCTCAAGCCACGGCGGGGGTGTGGGAGGGGTAGTGGTTGTGGGGTCCTGGGCACAACCCCGGGAGGGTAAGGCCTGGGAGGAGGGGTTGTGAGTCTGGGGGTTGTCTGAGTCTGGCAGGTACTGAGGTGGAATGGGAATGCTGTTGGTAGGTGTTCTTATGCTCTCACTGCTACAAGGACATGGACACTGACACTGACCTCCCTCTCCCGGACCTGAACTAACTACAGCAGGTGCCCTCATGGCCATCGCTATTGGCTGACTGTTAGTTTGGGGACCAGAGCGTGTCTCGTTACCATGGACAAGAAGACTGAGTGAGGCAATCTGCTGATGTTCGTCCGGCTCCACCAGAGTGATGTCAGCTTCTTGGTCTTTTCCTGATGTCGGCACTGACACCGACAGGACATACAAAGGTTTCTTTGAGTTTGCTGATTCACCTGAGGCTTGAGTTCCATCATCTGTGGCGATGGTGACATTGACTGTGATTCGCTTGGAATGTCTGGAGTTCGTGGCAACTTGGTAATCTGTACTGGATGACTCCTCAGGTGACCTGTTGAACCGGTAACCTGTGTTTGCACGATTCTGGTCCAATACATCACGATTATTTAGATGTAATTCAGAGGAGGTTTCGCCATAGGAATATCTTGCAGAATGTTCATCAGCTCCTTCAGCTCTTACCCTGTCGGCTCCATTACTCTCGTAATTAGTGGACTGATAAGAGGGCGTATTTTCATTAGAGTAAGATGAACTTTCTATATGTGTAGATGTTCCTTCCCGTTCATTTAGACTATATGTGTGCTCTCTGTGGTCTACCTGATGATGATATGCTCCCTGCTGATTGTGTGTCGTAGCTGTATTGTCTGTAGAAACTGAACCTTTGTCAAATGAAGAATACTGATCTTGAGAAATATGCATAAGGAATTTTGGTCTCTTCTTATTTTCAGAGAGGTTAGCTGGTCTGCCGTCTTGCTCCGGGGAATTAGATGACATGAATTTGGCATGCTGAAGGGGACTGGAGCCTTGAGGAATATTGCTGTATTCAGGTGGAGGTGGGGCGGTGTGAGAGGGAGGGGGTGCATTACCAGGTGCTGGGTAGTGATAAGGGGGAGCTGTGTAAATCGGTGCAGCAGTTGTAGGTTCTGCGACATCACCTTCTATGGCAGTAATCACTTCCTTGTCAGTCGCTTCTGGGGCGTAATTTGGCCCAGTTTCTAATGAGCTGCTTGAGCCATGACTTGGGTAGAGTGGTACTACCTCGATCTCCACCACTTCGTCGTCATCTCGGTTGAGTGTTCTGACCTGGGGCTCCGACACGCCAACATGGAACTCCTCTCTCCTGAGTGACATAGAACGAAGACCAGGTGGATAATGGGTGGCGCTGATGGGGGCAGCGGTGGCAGGCACAGCAGGCAGGTGCTGGAATGCTGAGTTTATCATTGCTACACTATCAGGGTTCCGATGACCTGCCTGCACGCTGCCTATTTGGTCATCCTTATCGTCACTGATGATAACATCATGTGGGCCATCATCATCATGAACGTCCTCAAAATTATTTTTCTCTTTCTGGCTGCGAGCATTAGCTGCAGGATACTCATCAAAGTAGTAATAATCTGGTTCGTCATAGTAATAGTCATCATGATCCTCCAGTTCATATTCGAATATATGGGGAAATACATCTCTAGCCAAAACTGGACCAGACTGGACAGATTTATCATTGTTGTTATAGTACTCTGGGGGTTTGGTGGAATCCTGGTAATGTGGGACACCCAGGGATTCTAGTATCCTTGATGGATGCCTATCAGGGCTAGAATGGGGAATAGGACCTCCTTCTGGATCATTAGGATCGTAAGATGATCTATAACCTGGATCACCATCTCTCTTCCGTGCAGCAGATCTAGCTAGCCTACCAGCTACTCCTGTTGAAGAAAACAATATTCGATCGTAACTAGTCATTCTAGTTACTGAACTGCCAAATTCGTTTTTAGATTCTGTTTCTGAGTCAGGCATTTCTTGTGTTTCAAGACCATAATTAGAGAACCAGGCATTGACAGAGTGTGAGCCTCTGCGCCGTGCCTTGATCCGTCTGACTGTGTTGTTGCGTCGTTGCATGTTTGCTGTGCCCGGACGTCCTACAAACCACGTGGCGCCACCTGGCCCATTGTATCCTAATTCACTGAATGTGTGAGCTCGTCCTGTCATCTCTGATTCACTGCTGTCAGTGTGGGAAGGAAGCGTTGGGAATGATCCCATCCAAGACCTTAGTGTTTTCCTTCCTCGATTATCACTGCTTGGTGCATCTCTCATCATTTGCTCCTGGGAAACTGCATAAGTATCATTCAGCATTTGTCTGGGTTCAACATTCTCTAAAGGAACTGGAAGGACTTCAAGGGTATCATTCCCAGCCATATTACTAACGAGGATTACGTTGGGCATAACTTTGCTAGGCTGAGGAACATTTGGGACAGGCAAAACCTCTTCTTTCGTATCATTGGCTTGTTCATACTCGACAATATCTCCTTCAATTTCCTCAGCATTTAGGCCATATTCATATTTTTCTTCTTGTTCATCTTCAGCATCCTCATAACTGTCTAAGATTCCAGCTTCTGGGACTGGCCCTGCTTCATCACCATTATAAGAGTTACTTGTAGGATCACTGTCTTCGCCAACATAATCCTCAACACTGACATCACCTCCAGCATCATCATTGTCACCAACATTGGAATACTCAACAACATCAATTACTGGGGCAAATACATCATCTGCTGACCCTGGTGCCAAATGCCTAGATTTTAGGTGGCTACCAGTGGCAATGTCACCACCACTAACATGGGAGAGGGTTAACTTATTTGAGTTCGACTGCCTAACAGGTTTTTGTTCTGCTGAATATGTGTGTCTCTTTACTGGTTGAGCATAATTACTAACGTGTAAGTCGTTACTAGTGGGATACCAAGATCCTTTCTCAAGCCTGCTACCTGCATCTGAAAGCAAATCATCATGTTGTGAGCCTTGGTCACTGTTTAGTGTTGTGATGTGATCACTGTTATGAGGGTTAGAGCTTTGTACAGAAGAAAAAACATTATCAAATGTCTCTGTGGATGTCTGGCTTTGATGAGACGAACTGGGAGATGTTTGGGGTTCATGGGGAGTGGAATGATGGGTGTCATCGTGAGGGGCTGAGTCAGGATTTGTTAGGGGAACAGTGTCATGGGAAGATGATGTCAAGGGATGAGGAGTCGTGTCAGGGTTGCTGGGGGTCACGGAATGTGAGTTAATAAGGTCAGGGGTGATAGTGTCAGTAGTGGGAGAGGGTGAGTCTGGCGGGTGAGTGTCCATGCGAGGGGGTAAGTCATGCGACACACTTCTACGCATGCGGCGAGGCGGGATGCCACGACCCTGGGGCTCTTGCACAGTTTCCTGCAGAGGCTCATAAACTATGAAGTACTCCTGGAAGTGCCCCTGGGGACTCTGGCTGGGGTGATGTGCGGCGGGCAGTGGGCGGCGGGAAGAAAGGCGTGGGTTACCTCTGGATGCAGTCTGGCCAAGATGTGCCTCGTCAGAGATGACGGAAGGGTCTTCAACCAGGACAGCGCAGCCTCCATGTGGCAGCCATGCCACAGCACTCGTCGTGGCTGCAACAATGACAAAATGAATGTTAAATATAGCAGATCTCAATTATCAGAGATTAGAACACGATGCAACACCACTAATAATCTGTGAATATAAGTGTAATAAAGATACTATGTCATTAAATACTTGCTACTATTCCTAGTAATGTCAAAAACAATAATTCTGTATGGCTATCTTGGTAGATTATGTTAAACTCTACAAAATACTAAATGTTTAAAACTTTTCTCTGGAAGATATAGTAATTTACACTTTATATACAAGGTGTCCCTGGAGGAAAGGACATAACTTTGGGAAATGACAGATGAGGGAAACCTTAGTATGCATCCAAGTCTCAACAGTTATGGAAATACTGTTACTGATAACCTCATCAGTGAATTATGAGAGAACTTATTTCAACCCATTTAGTAATCAGTAACTGTAGTTCCGTAATGCTGGAGATCTGGACCCATGTTGACATAGAATAGTATTACTTAAAACTCTCTCATCTATCATTTCCCAAAGGTATGCCCTTTCCTCCCCCGTCCTCCTACCCATCTCTCTCTCTCTCTCTCTCTCTCTCTCTTTTTCCTTCATTACACACACACACAAATGCAAAAATCTTATGTGAACAAGTGTACACAAGCTCTCAGTAATCTGAAAGGGTTTAAGAGGTAAGGGAGTCGGCCTAAGACACTACACCTACGACAAGGACTACAGTAGACAACATGAGCTCCAATATTTGCCACAGCCTGGACATAAACGAGATGAGAGAGAGGAAGCGTGAGACTGAAACATCCTAAAAATTGCAGGTCTCTTCGCCCCGCCCTAATAGCTCTGAGAAAAAGTAAGTTCGTGGCTGACAGTCCCTGTGGTCCCTGACGCCTGGCATCTTCACTGTGGACTCTCGGAATTAAACCCTTCAGTCCGATGACGTATTCGGTATTTTATTCTTACTCCCACAAAACAAAATTATTTGTCAAAAATTCAGTTCTATTATGAAATTCTTATAAAGGAGTTATGTAATACTCCCAGTTCGAAAAGCCTGTCTTATATTGAAAATTACCGTCTGGGGATAACAATAATAGAATAAAAATATGTCATCCGTTGCTCTGGCTGTTAAAGCAACTCCCTTAATGAAGTAAATAATGACCCTATCAATGTAAATAAATGAAAACTGCATATTATGACATACAGGAAACAATACGTAGTCTAACAAAGTTTTTCGCTGTGTTATGAGAATATTGATCGCAGGACCTTAGTTTCTACTAAAGAAATCAGAACAAATAATTATCCTTACTACACCACTGCCAAACGATCTCTAGCCGCCTTCCAGTGCAGCCTACGAAAACATCAGTTGCCATGCCACCCCCAGCACACCTTATGTTAGCCAAGACGAGCACATCAGCCGAGGTAAGTAGCAGATGTCTCTGTTGGAGGGTGTAGTGAGAGCTGAAAAGGTGCAGGGGAGAGTGGGAAGGTGTAGGGGAGGGTAGGAATGTGTAGGGGAGGGTGGGATGGTGTAAGGGGGGATGGGAAAGTGTAGGGGAGGATGGAAAAGTGTAGGGGAGGATGGAAAAGTGTAAGAGGGTCTGGTAAAGTGCAGGGGAGACTGCGAATGTGTAAGAGGGCTGGGAAAGCGTAGGAGGAGGGGCTTGGTGGAAATACAGGGGGTTGGGAGGGTGTAGGGAGGCTGGGAAGGTGTAGTGGGGACTGGTAGGGTGTAAGGAAGGCTGGTAGGATACAGCGGAGGCTAGGATGGTGTAGGCTAATCTAAATGGGTGTAGTGGAGGCTGGAAAAGTGTGGCAAAGTCCAGGAGGATGTAATGGAAGATGGGACCGTAGCCTATATGGGAATCTGGGAGGTGTAGTGGAGTCTGGGAGGGTGTAGTGGAGGCTGGAACGGTATGGGTGAGTCTGGGGGGATGTACTGGAGTCTGATTGTTAGGGCATCTAGGAGGGTTTAGTGGAGGCTGGAACGTTATGGGTGAGTCTGGGGGAAGCGTACTGGAGTCTGGGTGTTGGGGCATCTAGGAGGGTGTAGTGGAGGCTGGGAAAGTGTTGGGGCGTCTAGGAGGGTGTAGTGGAGGCTAGGAAGGTATAGGAGAGGCTGGGACTGTGCAGGGGAAGACAGGGAAGGTGCACCCATGAACAAAAGTCTGCCGACATTTCTCTCACGGCTGAGGCAGTGGAGGGTTTTACGTGAACTATTTTTATGTGACAGCAATATGAATCACAGAAACAAAAGAGTATGAGAAGGAAGGATACTCTGCCGTTTAGGGAAGAACGAGAAATATGTAAGGTAGTACAGAACGCTGCTAAAGGATTGTCGCCATGGCAGTACAAGGGAAGGTGTACGTAGACAGGAATGATGCATGGGAGACAGGGAAGGTACAGAGGAAATTAGGAAGGTGCGGGGATGACTGGAGGACTGCAGAAGTGTACATGAGGATGCGTGGGAGGTTGAGGCTTGTATGTACAGTAAGAAAGGAAGGCAGCAGAGGAAGGTAAGGAGGGTGCAAGAAGAGGAGAGGGAAGGGAGGGAGGGAAAAGGGAAGGCAGGTGGGGAGAGGGAAGGCAGATGATGAGAGGGAAAGCAAATGGGCAGAGGGATGGCAGATGGGGAGAGGAAGACAGATGGGGAGAGAAAGAGAAGGCAGATTGGGAGAGGGGGGGCAGGCAGAGGGAGAGGGAAGGGGCAGGGGGAGAGAGAAAGGAAGAGAGGAGAGAGAAGGCGCGGGGAAAGAAGGATGGCAGGGGAGGAGGGAAGGCAGGGGGAGGGAAGGGAAAGCAGGGGGGAGAGTGGGAAGGGAAGGGAAAGCAGGGGGGAGAGTGAAGGGAAGGGAAGGGAAGGCAAATGGGGAGATGAAGGGAAGGCAGATTAGGGGAGAGGAGGCAGGCGGAAGGAGAAGAAAGGGACGGGGGGGGGGAGAGAGAAGGGAGGGAAGGAAAGGGAAGGCGCAGGAAAGAGGGAAGGCAGGGGGGAAGAGGGAAGGCGAGGAGGAAGAGGTAAGGTGCGGGGGCGGGAGAGGTAAGGCGGGGAGGGGAGGGGAAGGCGGGCGGGGGGAAGGGAAGGCGGGCGGGGGGAAGGGAAGGCCGGAGGGGAAGGGAAGGCCGGAGGGGAAGGGAAGGCAGGGGGTAGAGGGAAAGGTGCAAAGGGAATGCAGGGGGAAGAGAGGGAAGGCACACGGTCTGGTAGGGGAAGGAGGGGGTGAAAAGAGACAACACGCGAGGGAGCCACCGAACACCAACAACCGTGCTGCTGCAGACTCCCACCGCTAATCGTGCGTTCGTCACCTGAGCCTAATAATAAGCTATTTATATGCAACGACTGCCATAATGCCACCGTAATGCCGCCTCGCAGCCTCGGGATTTTGCCACCAACTAATGCGCAATCTGAGGATTTTGCAGCAGCCAAGGTCCGCCATCAACCCTCCCGCGCAGGCTGGGAGGGTTGAGAAAATTGCGACGCCAAACTTGAGTACAAATTGCAGTCATGATTGCCACCTGGTTTCGTTCCCCTCCTCCCCCTCCCCTCTTCCCCCTCCCCCTCCTCATCCCCTCCGCCCCTCCAGGTAGAAGACACCCCTGGAGAAAGGAAGGCACAACTAGAAAACTTTTAGAGACATCACCATCATGGGGGAACAAGGCTGGGGGGAAAATGGGCCAGTCTTCTGCGTCCAGGATGCAAAGCTGCCCCCTCGAAATTATGTTTTATATTCGTATTTGTATATTCATGGATTCAAATGTGGTTACCTGCATAACTTTTACATTACTGCATGTATATATGTAAATTCTGGTTGTGTGTGTGTGTGTGTGTGTGTGTGTGTGTGTGTGTGTGTGTGTGTGTGTGTGTGTGTGTGTGTGTAAAAAGCTACACTACGGTATTCTTTTCAGTTAACACAGTTTCTCCTCCACATGCGTATGTGGGGAGGGGTAGGAAGGAATAATGAAGAATTAGAATCAGGCCATATTATGGCTATAAGGCGTGGAGAGAAAATAAAGGCCCGAAGAAACATGAAAATATCAAGGAGAGGCAGAGGGCCTCTGGACAGAAAAGCAGAAGAGGTCAGTAAGGAGAGAAAGACTGGGGACAAAATGGCCCCTTTTTAGTAGCCTCTCACGACACGCAGGGATACTGGGGAAGCATTCTTCCCCCCCCTCCCCATGAGCGTGTGGGGAGGGGTGTCATTGCCATGGCCGTACAGCAGGTATGTTCACTGCTAAAATCTGTGGTTATAGCAAATATATAACTTTATGTATGAGCCGTATTCTCTTAAGCTTAGCAAACTCCCTTGAACTTTTTCCTTATCAGTCTAATTCTTCTTATGCGGTGATACTGTAATGCACAAAACTCCTGCAAAATTGGTCGATATTCGTAAGGTGTAAATGTCATCGTCATCACGGTACTTCATTCCCTCCTAAAAAGATGGGATGAAGAAGAATTCCGGAACAAAGAAAGAGAAACAACTGAATATCACGTTGTAATAAGTAAAATAATCGCTAAGGAAAGGGTGCCGAGAAGTTGTAATAAGTAAAATAACCGCTAAGGAAAGGGTGCCGAGAAGTTGTAATAAGTAAAATAACCGCTAAGGAAAGGGTGCCGAGAAGTTGTAATAAGTAAAATAATCGCTAAGGAAAGGGTGCCGAGAAGTTGTAATAAGTAAAATAATCGCTAAGGAAAGGGTGCCGAGAAGCCTCTTAAGTCCACGAGAATACGGCCCCTGTCTGGCCTGGGTGGGTGAATAGGCACTTAATCTTTTGTCTATAATCTATCTATCTATCTATCTAACTATATATATCCACACACACACACACACACACACACACACACATATACATGCATGCATACATACATACAGAGAGAGAGAGAGAGAGAGAGAGAGAGAGAGAGAGAGAGAGAGAGAGAGAGAGAGAGAGAGAGAATTTTTTTTTTTATGTTCCATCCCGTGTCATTACAACCTTCACTACGAAAGGCCGCACCCAAAATTAATGTTAATCGTCCAGAGATAGCAAGAATAAAATATAAAGTCGTTGCACAGAGTAGGTTATGGTGTTTAGCTGTGCACTACAAGTTTTGTCTAAACCCATATCACATCGTTGGCCAGCAAGAATAAATATAAAAACATCATCGCGCAGAAAGGGTTAACCTCACTTCACACGATGACAATTTTTATGGCTTTCTTTTTTTGCAATTTTCAGACGATTTGCTGAAACTTCTTTGGGACCATTTTAGTCAAGGAGTTATATACAGTCTCCATTAATCTCTTTGTAACCAGATGCCTCTTCCTCAGCCGAATGAAATCGTCTCTCATAAGAACGATATAAAAAGTATGTCATCGGTTGGAGGGGTTAAGGAAGCCTTTCTTATCCCTTCACCAAGACTGGGTCTCGTTTAACCAGGATAAAACCGCCTGGCGGCGGCAAGAATGTGACAGATGTTACCGCAGTGAAGGGGTTTAGCGGAACAGGCTACTAACTCCTGGTGGTAAGAATAACACTGAGATGACGTCATGGTACTAAGATATTACTACATCTCTCTCTTCCTTCCCCCTCCCCCTCTCACCTGAATATAAGGATCTGCATTTGGTGGCAGGTATTAAGAATAAAATGGTTAAGACGTCGTCGTATTAAAGAGAGTAGCGCATCTTCCCCCTCCTCCCTCTCTTTCTAGTTCTTTCAGACTCTCATGTCACCTGTCATGTTCTCTCATATGTGGTACTCTCCATAACCTCCATTTCGCTTTCCTTTCTCTTCAAAACTTTTATTTCCACTCCCTCTTATTTTATTTTGAACTTCCCAGCTCCCCGCTTCTTCTCTCATTATGATCATTCTTCATCTCTTTCCCTTTAAATCTAGCACAATCTTTATGTTCACCTTCCTTTCCTCTCATATTCCTCCTCATACCGCTTAGCTCCTTCACACATTCCTATTCCTCTCTTCCTCCCCATTTTTCTCATATCCTACTCTCCTTTCCCTTAACGTACTTTTATTCCTATTTATTTTCCCTTTCCCCTACCTTTCTCTCGTCACACCCTCCCTTTCCTTTAATCCTACCCCTCTTTATGCCACCGTTCCTCTCCCTTTCCCTTTCGTCACACCCTTCCCTCTTTGTACACTCTCCTATCCCATGCCATTGCTGTTATCTTTCCTATCGCCCTCCATCCCTTTATACACTCCTATCACACATTTCTATGCCTTTCTTGTCCGTCCCCTCCTTTATTTACTCATATTCCTCTGTTTATTCTTCTCTTTATATCCTCCACTCCTTCTATAATATCCCTTCCTCTTTATTCCTCTCACTATCACCTCTCTCTTAACACCCATTCTTCTCCCACATCAACTGTCTCTTCATCCCCCTTTCCTATTTTTCCTCTTCCATTTTTTTCTTACCCCTTTCTCCTACCATCCACTTCTCACCTAACATCCTTCCTCCATACATGTTTTGTTCCTCCTCCTCTTTCTTCACCTGACCATGTTCTTCACTCTTCACATTCTTCCTTCTCATCCTCTCCTCAAGCTTCTTCCCCCTCTCTCTCCCCTACCCATCACCCTCCCCTTCCTCTTCATCCTCCCCTTCCCCTTAACCCCCCCTTTCCTCCTCACCCTCCTTTTCCTCCTCACCTTCATTTTACCTCTCGCGCTGTCCTTCCCTCACCTTCCTTTCCCATTCACCCTCCTTCACTTTCACCCTCCCCTTTCCTTTCTCCTCTCTACCTCCCCCTCTCTCATATTTCACGGCAGTACACTCATAAACTTCGCATCACAAATATTACTCGCTCAACTGGCAATTAATCTCTCGCACCACTTTTCGTACCTTCAGTCGACGCGCGGCAGAAGAGTGCGTATATGTGGGTGTGAGTGCGGGGGGAAGTGTCACTGTGTTCACTGTGTTTGACTATATAGGTGGGCGGCTGCTACAGGAAAATTTGTGTCTGTGGTGTGTGTGTGTGTGTGTGTGTGTGTGTGTGTGTGTGTGTGTGTGTGTGTGTGTGTGTGTGTGTGTGTGTGTGTGTGTGTGTGTGTGTGTGTGTGTGTGTGTGTGTGTGTGCGTGCGCGCGCGCGCGCGCGCCCTAGTATGTGTTAGTATTTGGTGGCAAGTCAGAGCTCTTACTTTCATTTCATTACAGTCAAATACATCCCTGGTGTGACTAAAGGCGGGTATAATTGGACCTCCGCGAATGAAGATTACTGGAGCAGATGTGTGCACTGTATGACAGGTGCAAATTGATAGGCCTGCACAAAACATCGGAGTCTCTCTCTATATATATTTGAACAAGATGAAGGTCGTTCTTGTACCTGAGAGGAGCAACTAGGAGAGGACGCAAGTGAAGATGAAGCATGGAGTAAGTGCGAGGAGAGTAAGAAGTATGGAATGGGATGCAGGATTAAAATCTTGAGGTGGGAAGTAGTTACATGGCAGGTAATTTTGGCGGAAGGTGTTACTGGATGGTGGAATGGATAAGCGGATGAAAGGTGGTGGGAGGGTTGGATAAGCTGAAAAGATGGGAGGATGGATGGGAGGATAAGTGGGTGAGAGGACAAGTAGATGCGCAGTCTGAAGGGGGACGGGTCAGTGGGGTGGTGTACAGGAATCATGGCTGTAATGGGCAGATCATAAATGTTTTTTGAAACTAAAGGAGAACGTCTCGCGAAGCAGGGGTGAAAATTTCAGACTCGGGGGGGAACTAGGTAGCACTGGGTATGCCGTGGAACGTCAAGGCACTAATTTATCGAGAAGCCGAAGTCCAGGGTAAGAAGTGAGGCGGGGAAGGCTGAACAAAGCACAACACTGTGGGGTTGTGTGGGGTGGGAAGGAAACGGAATGGTAGGGAAGGGAAGGCAAGGAGATGCGAGAGGAGGGGAGATAAGCGAAGAGTATGCAATGAGATAAAATGGAATAGATGTGAAGGAGCAGACGTGAGACAAAAGGTGAGGAGGATCAACAATGAACAATGTAGTACGGTGGGGTGGGGCTGGCAAAGAAGAAAAGAGAAGATAAGGAAGGGAAAGGATGAAAGAGTAAGGGAGAGAAAAGGATGAAAGAGATGGGATGGGGAGGGATGGGATGTGGCAGGGCAAGGCAAACTGCTGACCCGCATCTTGGAGGTGTGGAAGGGAGCACATTATTATTATTAGCGCCTCTCCTCTCAGACTTCCATCACAACCAACTTGGCAAAGAAAACACCAAGGAGGATGAGGAACTTTTCGTGCTCAATGATCCTTTTCCCCAGCCTCGCTTCTTACCTTGGTCTTCGGCTTCTCGATAAATTAGTGTGAGTTAAGCGATCCAATGCATTAAAGTCATAAAAGAATTCCAGTATATTCTATGATATATCTGGCGTACAGCCACCCCGATTACTTTATATATATTAATGAACGAGTGGCTATGGAAGGAAGAAAATTAATTCAATCCTCTACTGTGACAGGGCAGCTAATGGTTGGGAGATTTAATTACCTGCTACTTACTGCTTCTAATAACAGTTACTTAAATGAAATAAACCCACAACATTTTTTCACACGCTGCATTGTGCATTTCACCAACTTCACCTACGCAACTAACCCTTATGTACTACAGTATTAGTAGGTAATGCAACAGTAACCTATCTACTTCTGTCATAAGCAACACTAACTAAACAAAACATACACACGGCTTAACAATATCTGATATACATTCAAATCAAGTCCCGTTCATCTGCCATTGCAATATTTCGATATGAGGTCACACAATTATGGGATATCAGCTACCTGATTATGCTAAATACTGTTAAAACACACACACACACACACACACACACACACACACACACACACACACAATCCATTCCTAGGAGACATAGGCCTGTAGGAAACAGCGAGGAAGTAGGAGAAAATACCGGGATGGGACTGAAGGGGGGAGGGAGAAGTGAAGTGAAAGGGAAAGAGGGAGACATGGAGGAAGAAGGAAAAGCGGTGGGAAGAATGGAGAGCGAAATGGAAGGAGATTCTGAGGTAGACTGAATGGAGATAGATGTGGAGATTGACATAATGAATTTAGGAGGGGAGGAGAGATAAATGGAGATGGACGAGGAACCAAAAGGAAAGAAAATGACAGGAAAGGAAGGAAAAATGAAAACAACAAACAACATGGAGGTGCAGTTGAGAGGGGGGGAGGAAGAAATGGAAGGTAGTTGTGGAGATATTTAGTGTAGATGGAGGTGGTAAGGAAGAAGTGATATCCGGAGACTACTCTGAAGGTAGACGGAATGAAGATGAGAGGAAAGGTGAGAAAAAAGAGGTAGACATGGAGGTACATGGAACGGATGTTGAAGGAAAGAGAGCAGAAAAAGGCAAACGGAACTAAGGTGGATGGGGAAGAAAGGGTGTGTAGGATGCAAAAGAAGGAGAAGAGGAAAAGGGCGTGAGACGCATGATGGAGAGACTGAGTGGCGAGAGGAGATGGGGAGGGAGGAAAGAGTGGAAGTAGGAAGGCAGGGGAGGCAGAAAAAGGGAGGGAGGGATAGATATTAAGATGTGAAAGTACATGGAAAAGAAGTGGAAGAGGGAGTGAAACGAATCCAGGAAGAGGGACTGCATGGCGGCAGAGGAGGCCGAAAAAGGATGAAAGTAGAAGAAAGGAGGTCAGGCAGGTGGAGGGAGGGAAAGACGGACAGAAATGGAGGTACAAGAAATGGAGGTGGCAGTGGGAGTGAAATGAATGACAGGAGAGGGAATATATGTAGTAGTAGGGGTCTAAGAGCAAGTGAGGTAAGGAGAGGGACAGTGAGGTAGGGGAGGGGGAGGGAGGAGGAGGTAGGGAAAGGAGAGGGAGAGAGATTTTGTAGAAGAGGGAACTGAGATTTTTGGAGTGAAAGGTGTGGCGGTAGAGAGGTGGTGAAGAGTGATGGTGAGAGCAGAGGGATACTAATGAGAGGTGGAGAGCTGGAGATGACGAGAGGAGGGAAGAGAGAAGAGGGAGGGAGGATTAGATGGAAAGATAAAAAAGAGATTGGATGAGGGAAATATTTATGAGAGAGAGAGAGAGAGAGAGAGAGAGAGAGAGAGAGAGAGAGAGAGAGAGAGAGAGAGAAGCAACATGAAGGGAAGATGTGTGGTGGTGAGAGGAAGAAACCGAGCAGCAGTGAAAGCAAGAGGAAAAAGGAGGGATAACCAGGAAAAAGAATGAGGAAGTAAGATACCGTGAGGGAAAGAACCAGAGGAAGCTAAAAGTGTGTGTGTGTGTGTGTGTGTGTGTGTGTGTGTGTGTGTGTGTGTGTGTGTGTGTGTGTGTGTGTGTTAGTAAGAGTGATGCTGTAGTGAGTGCTGGTGAGACCGAAAGGAAGAAGAATGTGAGATCGAGACTTGGGAAGAGAACAATGGAAATGGAGAAAGATGGAGTGAGAGAGAGAGAAAATAAAATCAATGCGGTAAAAGAGACAGCCAAAGGAAGTGAAAAAGGTGTGCGCATGATGCAAGGCGAGGCTGAGATGTAGTGAGAGTGGTGGTGGTGGTAGTGCGATGGAATGAAGGAAAGAAAAAGAAGAAATGAGAAAGAATGAAAGAGTAAAAGGGAATGAGAGCTGAAGGAAAGGGAAAAGGTGTGTGCCTGGCGAAGGGCGAGGCGGGAAAGCAGAGAGAGTGGTGGAGGCAGTGTGAGGTGGTCTGATGGTGATGCATAGTAACACTTGGGCAGGACGATGAGGCTCCAGGGAGGTGCCGTATGAACATCTGAGTCAGCGCTACCACCAGCAGAAGCAGAACCAGTAGATGTGGGAGAGAAATAGATGTGAGAGGAGCAGGAGAGGTAAGAGGAACAAGAGAGGTAAGCGGAACAGGAGAAGTAAGAGGGAGAGGAAATGTTAAGAGGAACAGGAGATGGAAGAGAGGAGGAGGAGAGGCAGGAGATGAAAGTGAGGAACTGGCGATGGAAGACGAACAGGAGACGTTGAAAGGTGGAGGAGAAACAGGTGGTGAACGAAGAATAGATGTATGAGAGGAACAGAAACTGTGGTAGGAATGCTGGAAGGGAAGCGTGATAGGCCAGTAGGAGGTGTAGGAAAGGTATAGATGGCGTAAAAGGCGAAGAGGAGATATATGGCAGACGAAGATGATAAGCAGTGGAGGCCAGGAGGAAATATAAGACAGAAAAAGGTGACGTATGGAAAGGAGAGGAAAGGTGCCACGGGAGGAAGAGAATCATAGAAAAGGCCAGATGTGAGACAGGACCAGGATGTGTATGGCAGTAGTTATAGAAGTGAAAAGGTTAAGCTGTGTGTGAGGAGTAAGACGTGCGAGACAGCTGTAGAAATGTTAGGAGAGAAATAAGAACTAAAGTGATTCGAGACTCCAGCAATACGTTTGGAAGGAGTAAAAGAAGCATGACATTACATACCTCTCTCTCTCTCTCTCTCTCTCTCTCTCTCTATTTATATATATATGAGGCGCGTTTTGTGTGTGTGTGTGTGTGTGTGTGTGTGTGTGTGTGTGTGTGTGTGTGTGTGTGTGTGTGTGTGTGTTTGTTTTTCCTTCAATCAAGCACAAATCAAGGGCAGAGACCCCTAGACCATATATATTCTGAATCAGGGCGACCCAAGGATGGTTTTAAGGGGTCAAAATTTAGATCTGGGTCATCTGAGGTCACCCGTAGAGTGTTCGCCTTTTTGGCTAGGGCAGCGCCGGGTACCCATGCAGCCCAATTTTCGGCTTGGAGCTCACATGACCTCCGGTTCGGACATAGGCTATGTGAGGCTGACCTCCAAGGTCATATACGGTCACTGGTTGGAGGTCATTTGAAGTCATCGGTAATACACGCTCGAATGACTGGACCCAGCAGTCCAATTCTTGGCGTGGAGACTCACATGACCTCCAATACGGACACAGACTATGTGAGGTTGACCTCCGAGTTCATTTGTGGTCACCGGTCGGAGATAATTTGAGGTAACCGGTAACAGCAAACAAGTGCGCGCAAATATTGTGCGTTAGTCTGCGAAGGCTGAAATATAAAGTTCCTGGACCTCTTATAATTCCTCTTCAAAAGTATATGAGATACAAGGTCTTTCTGGAGTAGAAAGAAAGACTGAGCTAGAACAAATACGATTAGAGCGTCCGCCTTTGTGGCCCGGCAACTCCGGGTACCCCTGCTAGTGATATATATATATATATATATATATATATATATATATATATATATATATATATATATATATATATATATGTATATATATATATAATAGTTTGGTGGTAGTGAAAAATGCAGTCTTGGTAACGGTAGTTAGACGAGGAAAAGAAAAATAAATTTATTGACTGATAAATCAATACTACAACTACTACTACTACTACTATATAATAACAATAACAATAATAATAATAATAATAATAATAATAATGATAATAATAATAATAATAATAATAATAATAATAGTAGTAATGATAATAATAATAATAATAATAATAATAATAATAAAATACGTCGTAAAAATAACAATGATAATAACAAACGTGCTTAGAATTGCCCCACCACATCCTAATGTAAGGGATTCAGAAAACTTATGTAAGTTAATGTCTTCAGCAGGAAGATACCTTTTCTCAGATTTTATTTCTGTTAACTTAAGATGACTGTATATATTTAGTTTATGAAGGATCTCTCCTGTTGTAAATATCAGTATCAATCTCCACCAAATATTTAGTAATAAGACGTCATTTTCATTATATTCTTGCTGCTGCCAGACTATATTTAGCTTTATGAGAGGCCTCTCCTACTGAAAGAGTTCGACCAACACAGTGATCTTACAGAAACTGAAAAAAACAACAACAACAAAAAACAAATATCCATGATTCGTGGTTAAAAGATTAGGGCCGAGATTCACAAAGAAACTTTTGATCACTTCCCTGTCGTAACCATGATCTGATTTTGCAACAAGGCTGAGGAAAGGAGATGGCATAATCTCTACGACACTGATTCATTCTGCAGAGTAATACTTGCAAAAAAAATTTTAGTTTATAAATTTCAGTGCAATGAAGCGTTACTGCTGCCGTACTGTTGCTGGCACACGAGACTTTATGGCACCTCCTCTTTCGCCATTTACTTTCCATTCCTCTTATCATGTATCGTATTTATAACTTAAAAATCAGTACAATTTTCATCAGTAATATAAAATACTTAAGGATGTGAAGTACAAAAAAAAAAAAAAAAAAATCACCGAGGGAGAGGTGATGCGAAAACTGTCAAGGCAAAGAGAATACGACCCTAAGATATAGGCCACCGCACTCCATCACGTCTGGCTGTCAGGTTTCTGTGGCTGATGTCACCGTCATTTGGAGATTTGAACCCGCGTTATCTGAAGCTTCACTATCGTGGGAGGGACGGGGTACCTAGACACTGTGACGATAGGGAAAGCGAATGCACACAGCAACAGAATAGGTGTTAAGGTAAGGTGTACAAAAATAATACGGTAAAATATATATTTATAAAAATCCAAACTCAAAAAAAGAAAATTGCTTGCGAAAAGAGCAGGCGGGTGGGAGGAGGGAGGCGATGGGGACGGTAGGGAGGCGGAATATTAAGGTAGGCGGCACAATTCATTTCACGGTCGCTGGTTGCGTGGCGGGCTGGAGGAGACTGCCGCACCAGGAGAGGATGGGGCCACCTCGTCTTGGGGGTGGAGGGCGCTCTCACGGGGTGGTAGAAGAAGGATGGGCGGGAAAAAAAAAAAAAAAAGGAAACTAGGGAACTGAGCAAAGGGAAACAAAGAAAGGGATTGCAAGGAGGAAATGTACTAGAGAATTTGGGAAAGCATATGAAGAGGTTAATTTCAAAGGAAGGGGGGTTGTAATAGGTACCACAAGAATGATGTGCTGCGGAAAAAAGAAAATAAAGGATCACAAGAATGATTGTGCAAAAAAAAAAAAAAAAAGTACAGGAGCAAATGAGGGAAGGGTGTGAATGAATTAAGGAATGTAAAAGAGGTTTGCGGAAAGAAGAAAGGGTGCAAATTAACGACAAATAGGTACCAACCAGAAGAAGGAGGGATGAAAAAAAAGGCGGGGGGGGGGGAACTAAGAAAAGAGTTAAAGAAATAAGTATGCAAAAGACTAAAAGACAGTACAGGATGAGGGTGATTTAGATAGGAAGGAGGGTTGCACAATAATGAAAGGCTTCAGAAAAGGAGTGCAAAACCTACGATGTAAAAGAAATAAGGTAATAGCAAAGTGGGAATGTAAAAGGAATAAATGGTGCTGAGCTCAAGAACCATGGAAAGGCACGAGAGGAGGGAGAGTGCAAAAGAATTAACGGAAGTAGGGGAAGACGATGATTTCGAAAGGCAGGAAATCTGCAAAATACAAATGAAACCTGCAGATAAAAATACGAAAAGAAAACGTACAACATAAATATGGAATGCAGCAGAAGAAAAAACTGCTGAATGAAGAAGAGGTATAAATAAAGTATGGAAATGAATACAGAGAATACTGTACTTTCGCATGGAAGAGATGTAGCAGATGAAATTAAGAAATGGGTAAAGGAGAGCAGGGGTGAATCAAGTGAAAGAAAAAAAAGAAAAGAAAAAGGGAAGCACATAAAATTGCAATAACAAAACAGAGGACGAGATAGGTGTGAAGAACAAATATATTATTAAAACGGACAGTGCAGTGGCACAACGAGTAAGACCACTAAGACTGATAGACGTGATGGTTTGGCCAAGCTCTCCAAGCAAAAATCTGTCACTAGCCAACCATAATCTAAACGGCAGAGTAGATTTCATTGCACACTTTTCTTTGCAATTTATTCTGCAAATAATTTACAAGTATCCCCTTGTTTGCTACTGATGCCATGTCAAAATTGAAACGATATAACATACAGGAGAATGTCAGGTGCAATATGCATAAGTACATCGCTATGGAAAAGGTGCTACGAAGTCTCCTGTGCCACTCAGAATACGCCCATGCACAGCCGTGTTGACATAAGGAGCAGAGAGGTGGGTATAAATGAAGGCGTTCAAGGCATGATAAAGATTTAATGAATGCTCAACGCTTCCTATACGGAGAAGAACACGTCTAAACTAGCGAACAGACACTGTTCTAAGTCTCACTGCATTCTGTTGAATAATCGCCTGGCAATAGCAAAAAACATACAGAACAGATGTAATCGTACTGAATGAGTTAACTTCTTAAGTACAATTTGTATATTTTATACTTGCCACAGCCAATGATTATATTAAATTTAGGAACGACATCTTGTACTGACGGAATTACATGGTCAATAACAGACCTGTCAAACAAGAACCTTGTGAGACAGGATCACGAATCACATGCTAACACTACGGGTATGATGAATAATAAGCATTACGTAGATGTTACGGTACATGATGCAAGATAACAGGAGCGGTCTTCAATAAGCCATTTAAAATGGGGTTAGGACATAAGACGAACTCAGGAGAACTTGGATATCAGGACAAAGGTAAAAGAAACTGGAATTTGAAAGATGGAAGAGTAACTTGTCCGAAAAGTTAAACAATGGGAATGATCCACAACATTAACAAAGGTAATAACGGTATTAGAAAAAGCATGGAGAATAGTACGTATGTGGAAGAGGTGATCTGCCTTAACTCACTCAGCTCATTTATGAAAAATAACCATCAAGCAATATCATCACCACAGTCAATATAATTAATGATGAAAATAAGTATCTACATCTTCATTGTCAAGTGGAACTCTTAGAAATAACATTATAGAATTTATCAAACCTGTCTCCGGTGAAAACAAATTATGTAATATTAGCTGCAAAGAATAAAAGGATGGGCTTGCGAGACAACATATCTACAATTTGGTAATTTAGCAGCGCTATTTGCGTCGAATAAATACCTCTAGCGTTGTTTGATGCGTAAATATGAAGAGATAGTACTAAATAAATTATTTCTCCGTATGTATGTATGTATTTATAGCTATGTATACATATCTGTGTGTACAGTGAAGCGTGTGTGCAGTAGTGCGTGTTAGGGCTACTCGGCAGCACCCACACATTACAGTCATGTGGGTCTCACGCGGCCCGCTGATCACTGCTGCTGTCAGGTGGGCGGCTGACGGGAGGGGTGAGGCGACGGAGCCGCCTGACGGATGGGGGGAGGTCGACGTGTAGTTAATTAAGCCTCGAAGAAGGAGCCATTTCTTATTTTGTTCTTTCAGCCTCCAGATGATATTATTAGGAGAACTTCTGTAGTGAAGGCGTTAGTCTATTTCTAATTTCTCCTATCCGGAACGCGTCTCCTGAACCAAATATAATTGTCTTAAGACAGCAAAAATGAAATCAGAATGCGTCAGGACCGGTGTAGTTAGTTAAGCCTAGCCCAATGACATGGCAGCGCAAGTTCCCCCTAACGACCGTCATCCCTCACGCCGCGCCACCAGTCCGTGAAATGACGACGATCACACCGACACGTCCCCCCCTCACAGCTAAACAGGCGACTCACGCTCCCATACCCAATTTTCCGCGGCTCTTGCTATTGTGGTACTTGAGGCCGGCATCCAATTCCGCTATGATGAAAAGCGAGTCGGGAAATAAGAATGGCTCGGCATATCTTCATAGTCTAATGCCCCGATTTTGGAGGAAACCTGACTTCGTAGTTGGTCCCCCTCCCGATAGTCTAAGTCAGGACCCTCCACTTTCCTGTCATACCGCTAAATCAGCATATTTTTCCACTGCAGCGAAACGTGAATCTAAAATATATAATTATAAAATATGAAGAGGTCGGCACATCGTCAAAGTTTTTAATATCAGACTTTATGTGCAAAACCCTTCTTGTTTCACTGGTAATATCACCCCTCTCTATCCTGAACTCTTCCTCTCCCTCCCTCTTTCCTTCCCCTTTCCACTTTCCCCTCTCTTCTTTCACTCCTCTCTTCTCTCATCCCTACTCTCTCTTCCGCCTCTTACCCTCTCGTCTACCTTTTCTCCCACCTACTTCCTTCAACCTTCCCTCTCCTTCTGACATCTCCACGATCTCCTTCCCACCTCTCTCTTCTCTCATCCCTGTCTTCCTTCACATATCTGCTTTCCTTTTGCCACATCCTCCATCGTCTTCGAAATCCATACCCTCCCTCCACCTCTTCTCTTTATCCCATCCCTTTCACCTCCTTCCCTCTCTCTGACGTTGGCACTTCACCACCTTCCCTCTCCCTCTCTGCAACATCCTCCCCCCATCCCCTTCCCTCTTCCTCTTTCCCACTTCCTCTCTTCATCCCCTTCTCTTTCCCACTCTCCCACCTCTTCCCTTCGCCCCAGTAGAAACGGCTGTAAAGTTCACATTCATTCATTCCCTTAGCCCCTCCCCTCTCCTTACCTCCCACTCTTCCCTTCACATCCATCCCTCGCCCTATATCCCACCTCCTCACTTCATCCCCTCCCACTCCTTACTTTCCATTCTTCTCTTCACATCCATCCCTCTCCCTACCTCCCACCTTAATCCTCCGTCCCTTCCCTCTCTCCCCCCTCCTCCCTTCACCCCTTCCCTCTCTTCCATCTCCTCCTTTCATCATCCCTTCCCTCTCTCCCAGCCCCTCCCTTCATCCCTTCCCTCTCACCCACGTCCTTCCTTCACCCCCTTGGCTCCTCTCCCACCTCCTGCCCCACCAGATCACTAAATTAGCATATCATTTTTCCCGGGGAGGGAGGTGGCGTGAGCTCCGTAGATGGGCGTCGGATCCCCAGGAGCAGGGCCGCGGGGCAGCACCATGAAATGAGGGAGGCAGAGGAGGCTGAGTTACTGCCCCTCCCTGTTTCCCTTTACCTCTTACTGCCTCTACCTTGTCCTATTTTCCCCTGCCCTGCCTTTATGTCTCTCTGTCTCTTTCTTCTACATAGACCCTTCCTTCCTCTGCCTCTTCCTACATCTCTCTGACTTCTCGCTTTTTCCCCCTACCTTGTCCTACTTCCTATCTCCTCCTTCCACCATCTATCGTACCCGGCCTCCCCTCCCCCGAAATCTCTTTCTTCCGCATCTTCGTCTCACTCTGCCGTACCCTACCTCTCCTTGTCTCACTTTACTCGTATATTTTTTTGTTCTCCCTTTCCTCCCTGCGCTTCGCCATCTCCTCCTGCCTCTTCCCGCTTCCCTTCACCCCATTCTAACTTTCCTTGACATTTCCAGTCTCCTTCCACCTCTTCTATCTCCCACTATCTTCTTTTCCATCACCAGTCTCATCCTATCTTCAGATCGCCTCATTTCGTTTTCCTCCAACGTTACTCTGCCTTCCTCTGCCTCGACCTAGCTCCCTCCGTTTTATCCTGGCTCATATTTCCTTGAGTTACTCCCCAAACACGCTGCACACTTCCCAGTCTAGTCTCAGTCTCCTCCTGCCTTGCCTTGCCCTCCTACAACTTGCTACTCCTTGAATCTCTGCATTGTTCTACCTTACCCTGGCCTCTAAAACACTTGGTTCCCCTTGCCTTGCCCTGTTTCTCTCTCGATTTTCCCTGCCTTACCCTGACTTCACCACAACCCGCTTCACAACGTCCTGTCCTTCATCTTTCTATTTTTGCCAGGCCCGTCCCGCACTTAATTCCTCTCGTCTTGTCTTGCCTCTCTCTACCATATACGAGAAGAGGCCCCTGAAACAATTCTTTTCGCCTTGCCCTGACTACCCCTACCTTCCATCCAATATACTACCACCATGCCGGAACTCTCAGGTGAGAGCCAGGCAGCATACCACTACACCACGACCAGGTAAAAGTTATCGCACATTGTCACAATCTTGTAACCAATGTCCCTCCGTCCCCACTGTGGGCATGAAGAGGATGAGATAACCCCCTGGCACTCAGGCAAGTAGATGCCTTTAATCTATCCCAAGCACTTACGGCAAGTCAGAATGAAGTGAGAAACCTGTACTTTACACAGGAAAGATCATCCAATATATTACCACTATGCCGGGAATCGAATCCGGGACTCTCAGGTGAGAGCCAGGCAGCATACCACAACACCACGACCAGGCAAAAGCTATCTCACATTGTCACAATCTTGTAACCAATGTCCCTCCGCCCCCACTGTGGACATGAAGAGGATGGTGTAGTGGTATGCTGCCTGGCTCTCACCTAAGAGTCCTGGGTTCGATTCCCGGCATAGTGGTAATATACTGGATGATTTTTCCTGTGTAAAGTACAGGTTTTTCTCTTCCCCCTGCCTTGTCCTGGCCCCCACCGTATCCGTTTCCCCTCGCCTTTCGAGTACTTTACTTCTCTCAGTAACCATGACTTCTCATTATACAAGCGTTCCTCGTCTTGCCCTGCCACTCTATCTACCTATTGCCCTCATTTCAACAGTTTCTTGCCTCGACCCGCTGTTCTGTCTTCCTCTTCATTCTAGCACACACACTTCTCTTCGACGTGCCCTGTCTATCTGCCTTATCCTGGCCCCACCACTCTTGCTTCTTCTCGCCTTGCTTTGCCCTTTTCTCTCTCCTTTTATCTTACTATGGACCCCACCACCCTTGCCCACCCTCTCTGTCGTACCCAGTCCCGTGTCTATCTCTTTCCTTGTTCTGTCCTACCCTGACCCTTACCCGCATCTTGTTTAGCCCTGCGTCTCTCGGTCTTACCCTAGCCTCTACCTCTCTACCTTGCCCTGGTTCACTTTGGCTCCATCAGTTTCTGCTTTACCTGCCTAATTCTGCCTCGCCCTGTTTCCCTTCCCCTCGTCTGCCTCCCCGAGTGTATCCGTCGCTCTCCAGGTGTCACTGATAATCTTGCTGGGCTGATAATTATATTCCCGGGTTACTTATCACTGTCCGGTATCGTTGGGCTCGCCTGCGTTCCCGTGCAGCCGAGGGGAACTAATGAGAGGCTGGTGCGGGGCCGGGGTTGCTGCACACACAATTCCCTTTCAATCTCACAAAGTTACCTCTCTCAACTAACTTAATTTTAATCTCATTTAACCTTGTCTATTAGCTTTAGCTATATCATGATCTCAACTAAATTTCATCTTATTTAACTCAACCTACTGTGTTAATTAATCATTATCACTATATTTCACAAGTACCTTCACGCTCATTTAGATTAGAGTACTAAATTCATCATTATCATCTCATAGTTAACTTTACTCAAAAAGTCTTTTAATTTTATCATCAGCTTAGTTATCAATGTCATCTTCACTCTGATCCTAATTTTCACTGCTGCATGGGTCAAGTAAGCTCCTATATACTGTAAGTAGGAAACGGACAGCAGTACAAGCAAGTGTTCCAGTGGACTGGGTTGCGCATCCCTTCACGTATCACTGGTTATTTTAGACAACTGTTATCTGGCTCCCACACAGCAACAAACCTTAAGCTAAAAGTAGAATGGCGGTTGGCGCAAGGTTTGGCTAGATTTAACGGTGTGAAGACGTTACGTAAACGGTGAATATATATGAAAGTTTTTGCTGACTTGGGGCAAACCTGACGCTAACAGTCTGATAGTGGTTGGACCATGGTTTGGTTAAATTTAACGATGTACAGACGTTACGAAAACGATAAATTTACACCAGAGTTTCGTGGACTTGGACAAAAATTAGGATACAATTGAAATACCTTTTAATGGGAAACTTAGCTAATATATGGGTAAATATATGCATGCTTTCTAAAACATGATTCATAATATTCTGTTTCCGCTGCTCCCGACAGTCAGTTTTTTAAATAAGAGAATCAGTCAACCCCTAGGTTACAGAGCTAACTTAAAGCTCACTCTAGACACATTGCAAGTATTTCTTTTATTTGGTGACTGACAAAGGAAATAACTGACGATTCGAAGACTGGTAATAAAGCAGATACCCGTGAACAAAGAATACTGGTTCAAAGGTACCTTGATAAATTGCTTAACTGGGTGGAAAAATGGCAAATGGATTTTAATACTGATAAATGCAAAGTTCTAAATACTGGGAGTAAATATGAAAAATTTAGTTATATATTGAACCATTCACAACTCATGAATGTAAACCATGAAAAGGATCTTGTAACAGATGATCTGAGGCCAAGTAAACAGTGCACAGAAACAATAAGGAAAGCTAACAAACCAGCTGGATTTATGGGTAGATCATTTCAATTCACATCTGAAAATACAATTCTTACCCCTTACAATTCCTTAGTGCGTCCACAATTTCAGTGCTGTGTGCATTTCTGGTCACCGTATTACATGAAAGATATAGAGAAATTAGAGAGAGTGCAGAGACGAGAAACAAAAATGATACCCAGACTGAGGAACAAATCATACGAGGAGTGATTAAATGAGCTAAAGTTATTTAACCTATCAAAGCGCAGACCACGAGGGGATCCGATTCAGATATTCAAGATTATTAAAGGAATCGATAATATGGATGCTGACATGTACTTTACTATTGATCGTTCGAACTATACTAGAGGTAATGGGTATAAGATTATTGGAAAGCATTTCCAGTCTAAGGAAGCCATGCATTTTTATGCATTTTTTCTTTAACAGGGCTGTTAACATTTGGAACAAAGTGTCCAGGGATGTCGTTGACTGCAGTACAATGGTGACATGCAAAAATCGCTTGGACAAGTATCTTGCTTCAAATCTCCAGCTGAACACCTTCACGACTGAAAAATAATGTTTTTTTTTTTTTTTTAAATTTCAGATCGTGACGAAACTATAGCAGGGAAATACTATGTAACTAACGATACCTGTAGCTTATTGACACTTGTAGTGTTATAAATACAGTAGGACAGAATATGGTTTGCCACTTTTTAGTCTTTCCTGTGAAATTTCCACGTCAGCTTTTCCATGCTGCATGGTGGTCCGTCTCACTTTTTTCCAGCCAGCTTCGACTGGAGGGTTTGGTGGGTGGGGGGGAGCCTTCTTGCTTTACTATCCTTACCTTCAATTTGTACAATTAGATATCACAGTGATAGTTATCTCTGTAACACGCAGCCTCGAAAGGACCATTAAGGCTGTTGCTGTTTGCTTTCCTATGTACTCCTCTGTACTGTTGAAGGACTTACAGACTCTCACTTCGTGACGCCTGTTATCTTCGCACGCCATCGAAACGATGTGAAAGTCTGTAAGTCCTTCAACAGTATGGTCCAGATACTACTTCACGTGACAAGTAGTAACCCAAGAGAGAGAGACATAACCTATGCACTTGGGCTTCCGTCTCCGAATACAGGTAAAATTTACAGTAAAGAATTCAGATAATCAGATAAGCATAAATGATCTTAAGCTATTCTATGTGACTGCTTTCATAAGAAATCCTAATTTTTCTCTGCCTACTCCTTCAGTTAATTCAACTGAACCAGTGCTGCAACTGAAACCAAGGCTAGTGAACAATGCTTTTAAACTTGAAATGCAATATAATCGAAGTTGCTGAAGCAATAATGACAGCATGGTAAAGACTTTTTTGGCACAGAACCCAAGGAACCGTTTTCTGCGGGCATAATATATCACTACCGTAAAGGTTTATTTTTCTGTCATAATTCAGTACGCCATGTGGATGTGGCGAAAAAACAGACAGATACACAGACAGCCATAGTTATTTTTTTGGGGGAAACCATTAAAAAATATGTTCCATTTCAAATTTCTAGCAATTCTATCTAAGCACACGCGCACACACCAAGCACCAGACACCCGCATATCTACACGCTTATGCACACACACACAAACACACACACACACACACACACACACACACACACACACACACACACACACACACGCACACCATATCAGGGCAAATTACACTATGCCTTTCGACTCTGATGGATCATTATACAGTACAAGGTACCGGTATCTGTAATCTCAATTAATACACAGACCTTCAGTGTAGGAGAATCTTGATTCGTTTGTTTTCAGCTCATAAACCCAGTACCAAGTGTTAATAACTGAGCTGCCTGACCACTGGGTTCCACTCCAGCCATCATCTCCCTTCCTGCCATCTCCTACCCCATTACCTTTACACACACACTTGTACTCTTTTACCAGCTTCTCCTCGTGTGGCTGTTGTCCAATCACTAGCTGAGTAGGGTGATGGTGGGGAGTGTAGGTGAGTCGAAAATAAAAGTGCTAGAGCTGAGTGGGTGAAAGGACGGGGATGGAGGGGGGTCTTGGTGGTGGGGTGGGGATGGGGGTGGCGTCGTTACCAATGCTTCCGCTCGGGACCGTCCGGGTGCTTGCCAACTGTGAAATTAAACTCCAGTCTTAAAGCCTCACGCCCTCTCTCGCTAACGCCGCCCCACCCCAACCAACAAACTTTACTCCGACCCGTCCCAATAAGTCGGCCCCACTTAATCCCTTTTAAGTCAACCTACACTGCCACTTCTCTTCTACTCTGACGCATCCAATCTCGCCTAATTTATAATCGTTTACGTCTTTTTTCTTCTATCATTTCTACCGCAAGTCGATTTATCTCGACTCATGGAAGATTCCTCACAGTGAAGAGTTTGTCAGTCTTATTGCTGCTAAGCCCTACTCTTCCTCGATTTGTTTTGGTTCCGACCTTCCCTTCCCCTTTGTTGTTTTTCACTTCTACCTTGCTCTGCCGCTTTTGCCCATCTGCCTCTTCGATCCCTCCTCTCCCCCTCTACCCCACGCACCCAATCACCCACAAAATCTAGAGTGGTATTCTGACCGTGGAAAGATCGCGTGGAAATGCAACAATGCAACGATAAACATTATGATTTACATCATGGCATCAATTACACGATGCAGACGAGAAGTGGACACAACACCAATTCCACCTTTACCTTCACCACTCCAACCCAGCAAAGAACTTCATAAAGGCAACTTAAAACCAACATCATCTTAATTTTGTTGCCGGACGCTGCCCTACTGTCAGGAGAGAAGTTTTTGTGAGGAGAAGGGAAAACCAAGCCAAGATGACTGTGGCTCAACTCTGGTAATGGAGAAGACAAGTTCCCGCCAGATGAGTTGCGGGTCTGGGTGGTGAGTTTCGGTTCCGGCCCCAGCACGACCAACAACAAAGGATAGACCACGAGGCTTTTTTAAAGTTTGTGGTGCCCAGGCCTTTATATCCTCCTCTGGGGGGGGGGGGGCTTTCTTCATACTCAGAAAAAAAAAGTGGTTTGGATGGAGGCAAGGTTGGAATATCGTAAAAACTAACAGCCAGCCACACTAGAAAAAAATAATAATAAAATAAAAACACCCACACATCATACGGTATTTCAATCACCGTGTAGCTGCACCATAATTACAGTTTACAACACATTCTCACAATAATTTTTCTTGTAGTCTGTGCAGTGATTAACCACTTCAACCTGATGATGTATTTAATGTTCTTGCCACAATCATTCGATAATATTCAACTTGGGATGATTTTTCGAACTATAGAGTCCGATACATTCGTCATTACCCTTAAGAGTTCTAAGCTAGAAAAAAAAATGAATAATAAAATAAATATACCACACCCTTGGGCAGAAATAGTTAAGAGAGTACTATGAGACCAGACTAAGTTCGTATGATCTGTTAATGAAGCGTGTTACACCCACAATGGCCCGATGAGTTTTACTGCAGTTTTTTCTTGAAACCACTAGATGATTTTTTTTTTTTTTTTTTTGCTGCTTATTTTTTTTTTTTTTTTTTTTTTTTTTTTTTTTTTATCTGGAGAAGACATGGCGTTTGTTGACCCCTTCTCCCCCTAGTTAATTGAAATCGCCAGGTTGTAAAAGGAATAAACTAAGTAAGGCGTCACCGTACAGAAAGGGCTAATAATAAATGGGTGATATTCACGCCTTTAGGTTTTAGTAGAGATCACCTCGTTCAGTACCTTAACGCCTTACTTATTACACCCTGGCAGCCTCAGGACGATTTAACTCGGTTGAAGAGCCACCTCTCTCATCTCCATAAACCCTTTTACATTATTTTCTTTTCTGCTACCATCCGATTTTTTTTCCTCAGGACGGACCTCTCGTTGCGAAGGGGTTGTATGGATTGTCTTAAAGCACGATTATTAACTGACATGGAAAATGTAATGTCACCGAACTAAGACACACCAATATCTTAACCTCTTCAGTCCAATTACGTCCTGCTGTACTTTACTCTTGCTGTTTTCAGATGCTTGGTTAGGAAAGCCCTTTGGTAAAGAAGGGATGAATGAAGGATGTATTGCACCTCTCCAATTTGAAACGTCTATCCTTAGCAGAATAAAACTGTCAGGATAGAAAAAATAAAATCCAAGACATCCTCAAGCTGAAGGGGTTAAATCAAGACTCTAGGTAACGTTATTTCTTTCACTACGAAGAGCATTGCCTTGGAAAATTAATATCGTCCGGAGGTAGTAAGAAAAAAACCCCGCAGTATTGAAGGGTTTACTGGAGCTGTTATTTCCACCTCCTTCACTAAAAGAGGCTTCTCTTAACCTTAATAAAATAGTCCGTCCATGGCAAGAACAGAGGGTTAAGAACACTGGGGATCTGGGGGGGTGGGTGACTGTAAGGAAGACAACGTTTGAAGTTTACCCGCGGGTCGAACTTGGAGTAAGGACGAAAGGATTAAACTGTCTTTATCGCGGAACATCTTCACCAAAGTCTGCGCAAAAAGCGTGGCAGCTCCCTATTCTTCCCGACCAGGCAGGTCCGCGCTGTGAAAATTCTTGAAGGAAAACTAAAGTGAAGTTCAGCCCGCCCGCCGCCCTTGTCTGGCAACATGGGCACCATGGAAGTTTCATTATCAGGCATGAAGAAAACTAACATCACCATAAAGAAAGCACACACAACAACATGATACTACTACTACTATTACTCTTACTACTACTACTACTACTAAACTGCCATTATCATTATTTCTTTCACACCTAAGGATGGGGTTAGGCAGGATCCAGAAACAAAGAGAAACATCAAAACTGGGATAACTATCATCATGCTCAGCGAACAAGGCCACGCAATCATCGGCACATCGGTCAAACCACTGGAATCCAGGATATCCAGGCTCCATCTCACAGGCATCTGCCCATTAAAAAAAAAAAAAATCTTTAAATGTACTTCTGACACATGTCAGACAGAAGCAACCCACTGACTATAAAAAAAAAAGGGGGGGGGGGAGGTTGCCAAACACTTCTCATGCCCTGTTCAGTACTTACCTCATCCTGTCAACTCTATCCCATGTCAATATTATTCCCCAGCCTCCTCACCTTCCACGCTCTTTCTCACGCATTCACTTGCCACATCCCTCCTCCTTCTTGGTCTACTATTCCTCCTCGCACATCTCATAGACTCACAAATACCCATTTCATTACTCTTTCTTCATTCATTCTCTATCTCAGACCTAATCGTCTATGTACACATTCTTAACTGACTACCTTTCGTAGAACATATTTTTTTTTTTATATCCCGCCCCTTTTATTTTCATATATAAGTACAGGAGTTCCATTTTCGTAAAAAAAAAAAAAAAGATAAAATAAGTACAACCATTGTAGGACCGGCCTATCCCGATCGAAGTCGGAACGATACAGCCAATGTATCTCTACCAAGTGACTTAGGCCGGATAGTAGAGATTGTATGTAGGGTGAGAAGTGCTTGTAAGTGTAATTGTAGTGTTGGAGTGGCTTTGGATGTGTGTGTAATCCGTGAAGCAAGTGTAATCGGCCCACGCAAGCCGACTTGGTGCAAGCATACTTACAGTAAGCGACACTGGTTCAACCACAGCACCCCTTGTGTCCGCTAATGCAGTACGTGGCCGGGTGAACATTCCCAAAGTTTATTACCCTGGTGGGGCGAGAACCCTGGCTCACCCGTGTACGAAACTCACACTCTACCACTGTACCACAGAGGCTTATATATATATATATATATATATATATATATATATATATATATATATATATATATATATATATATATATATAATAAAGTCAAGTTGTGTAACTTACGGCACATGTGTGTCAGTCTCTGCGTTTGTTTTGTTTCTTTCACAAGAACGGTAATAGCTCTAGACCTAATTCTTTTTGCACTGGGTCGGGGTAAGTCCACGGAATGTCAGATAAACATTTATTTTGAGGGGGCGATATATATATATATATATATATATATATATATATATATATATATATATATATATATATATATATATATATATATAAGAGAGAGAGAGAGAGAGAGAGAGAGAGAGAGAGAGAGAGAGAGAGAGAGAGAGAGAGAGAGAGAGAGAGAGAGAATCGACAAAAAAGAATTTGGTGTTTTTCTGACACTCTCTGAACTACCTCCGACTTAATACAAAATAATTAGGTCGGTATATAATACCGTTCTCGTGAAACAAACGAGCAAACATACGGACAGACATTTTTGTGAGACAATTTTCGACAATTTCACATCGTCGCGTTGTGCGCGATCACCATTTTTTAAAGGGGAAGGTGCATTTTTCTGACACTCCCTGGACTTACCCCAACGTAATGCAAGAAGAATTAGGTCGATATCTACTACCATTCTCATGAAAGAAATAAACAAATTTACAGACACATAGACAAACAGACAGACAGACACAGCCTCCCCCTCCCACACAGACACATTCAAGAAGAAGCAACACAAACCGTAAAATCAAGAAACTGGGAGCAATTGTGGTAGTGCTGCACTGCTGTGAGTTTCAGAGCAATAGTAGGAGCACCAGAAATCAGAGATTCAGTAAAAGCATTGAAAATAGAAATGATCAAATAAACGGGGCAGCACTGGACGCAGCACAAGAGTAACATTGGCAGTAAAAGAAGCAAAACAGCTTAAAGTTCCAGTAGTAGAAGAAGTTACAAACTCTTGCGAAGCAGGAGGGCAATAACGCAATAAGCAATAGTGGCAAAATAAGCACAACATAGCTGTAACATAAGCAACAGTGGCAGCAAGAAAGCCAAGAAAGCAAGAAAAGCAGAAGCAACTCTAAAAATTAACACCAAGAAAACTGTGTAAGAGAAAGAAGCATCAGCAGCAGCAGCAGCAGCAGCAATAAACATTAAACAATATTAGGAGATGCAAAAACAACACTGTGTCAACATTAAGAAAATTAGTATGAGGAGATGCAGCAGTAGCAAAGGTAATCATCTTCACGAAAACTGGTACGAGGAAAAGAAGTGGCAGTTGTAACAACAACCATCAAGAAAATTAGGATGAGGAGGAGAAGCAACAGCAGCAAGAGAAACAAGAGCGTGAAGGAGCCCCGCCCGGTAGTAAAGTTCAGCCGGCGGGGCCCCTCCTTCTCTAAGCCTCTTACTCTCTCAGGACTCTCGGTAAGACCCTCCTCGATCCTATCACACGGCATTTTGATATAAACGGATGGTCCTTAAGAAGTGACGAGTTATCCTTTACAGCACCTATCCCAAAAATATTACTCATGCATTTTTCAACCTTAATTTTGCAGTGTTCTTAGGTTTCCACTGCAAATAAAAAAATTACAGTTCACAAAATTTAAAAACTGGGTAAGCCTTTTCACTAAGACGTCTTCATTTTATTTATATATTGTCTTACTTTATTTACTTTCTACAACCAGATGATTTTATTCAGTTCTGGAGCGAATTATCACAGAGAAAGGGATATGAACACTCTCCACTTCCGCCTTCCGATCATGTAAAGTTTAGGATATATTATAAATGACTTGTTATGTAGCCAAGTGATTGCATGGAAGGTAATGAAAAAAAAAAAAAAACTGTCAATAGATTGCAAAAAGCTTAAATGAGAGCTGTAGTGGCCAGGGGATTATTACTCCATTAGTGCTAGTCCGTAGGGAAGGCCTGAGGCAAAGAACACAACGAGATACTAGTGAGACAAAGATGGCGAGAAAAAAGGAAAACTTATGCCGTTGTATTTCCTAAAGTATCTTGCGCTGAAATAACGCAATACACAAGACGGGTACGACGCAGAACACCAAGGAACTATGGCGGCTTATTCTGCAATTCCCTGGATGTCATACTGAACCAGGCATAAAACCAGCACGAGGGAAGGTCAAACAAAGGTGAACTTCAGTCTGTATTTCATAGTCTACTACGCTGAACTGCGACATAAGACCGGCAAGACAGAGACGGTGAAGAAAAAGTGAGACTTAAGTTGTACGTCCTAGAGTATTTTGTTGTAAAGCGACACAAACTGGAGACACCGAAACGGTTTCCTCTGTGGTTCAATGTAAAGAGAGAAAGAAGGGAAAAAAGGGGAGAGGAGAACACTGAAGGGGTGATGCAGTATCAGTATGAGTCAAATTACGAGAATTATGACTTCAAATAACGTTTTAAAAATTCTATTAAACAACAAAATGCTGAAGATAAACATGCATACACTCTAAATACAGCTACCCCGCGTCAAAACTATGATCATTTTTTTTTATTTTTATTAGCGATATCCGGAGAAAAGCCGCTTTCTTCTTTTGTGTGTTTAGTGTTTTATCTTTTTTCCCTGAGAAACAAGAGCGCTGAAATAAAGTACGGGAGAGTGAATTAATATTTTTCACACGGAAAAATTCCTTTAACAAAATAGCTACTATCACAAGAAGGGGAAATTGCATTTAATATCTACACTGTCTCTCCTACGTCCGGTTTTCCCGTACACTTCATACTGTCAGGATTATATCTCTTCTATAGTTCATTCACCCTAACCTGACGGACATTTTTGTCCTTTTAGCAGTTTACTCACCGTCGTTCAATGGCAGACTAAGACAATACTAAAGCTCTACATTCCTTCCATAGCACTCTCTCGTGACTAACATCATGTTCTAGTGTTAATCTCAAGGTAACTCAGCATTCACCATGAGAACACGGCAATTTTAGCCCAAGATAAAGTGGGCAGGGCATAATTTCCAGGCTCCTATATACTCGTACTTAAACAGACTCCCCCTTAAAAAAAAAAAAAATACTACGCCTACAAAACCCATATGATTCATGAGTTCCATACCCTACAAAACTTGATTCCCAGTTTCCATGTACAGTTACGGACAATAATATCGCTCCGCGGTTTGGTCGAACGGTTATGAAACTTACAATATATTCTGAAAAGTTTGCTGAGCTCCGAACACTGCACCACTGGATTTCGAATGTCATGACTCACTGTTTCGTTATTTATCGTAGTGAAGTGGGTCAGTACTTATGAAGCCATGTATACAGGTATCAAATGCATCACCACTACTATATACAGTACAATTCCAAAGTTACTATGCTCCAAAAAAAAGTACCAATAGCTTATTCTGTGCTTAAAACATTACTATATCTTATTTCCCCATTCCTCACACTTATGAATCACAACCTTCACTGTTCTAACGTTA
Organism: Coenobita brevimanus; assembly: GCF_032717465.1. NCBI lineage: Eukaryota > Metazoa > Arthropoda > Malacostraca > Decapoda > Coenobitidae > Coenobita > Coenobita brevimanus. The sequence continues at coordinate 26,889,788 of NC_136979.1, forward strand.
TCTGAACCACCACTGCCATGCCTCTAAACTAATCTACAGTTTGCATGTTCCTTAAATCCCTAATGCATTACCGGCCACATTCCCTAAAATTACTGATCCATTTTCCCTTCAATGTTCCTATAACTACTTTTCCATATCTCACCATACTCGTAAAAAAGCTTAATTCACATATCCACGTTTCCAAAATTAATAATCCATTACTTTCTCCACACCCAAATCGGTACTCCAAGTATAAATACGCTCCTAAAATTATTTACGAAACCAGTTTTTACACACCTAATAACATCGACCATTTATTTCCAAGGTCCCCAAATTACTGATCCATTACCTTCCCAGCTCCTAAAATTACTGATTCATTAACGCTCTCAAAAAATATTACCCAATTAGTCTATTACGTTCATCCAAAATGCTGTTCTAAGTATTTTCACGTCCCCTCCAGTACTGAGAGACTACTTTCACACACCAAGTATAACCGGAACCCTGTATCCAAGTTCTGAAATTGCTTATAATACTCCCTAAATTGCTCTTCCATTATTTGGGCATTCCCAAAATTACTCATGCGTTATCTTTCGTGCTACTAAAACTGTTCTTCCACGTCTCCCCTCAAACAGTGATCCGAAAACGTCTATCCAGCAATTCCCTTCCTTCAAGCCAATACCCAGCCTTCGCCGTCCTCTGAGTAAACGAGATTTCCTGGTTAAAAAAAAAAAAAAAAAAAAATTACTTTCCACATTTTCAAATTAACACATTACCAACAACGGTCCCCAAACTGTTCTTCTTTTACCTCCTACACACCAATATATATATATATATATATATATATATATATATATATATATATATATATATATATATATATATACTGATCTGTTAGTTCTCACGCTCTCAACTTTGTTATTTCAAGTGTTGTCATGCTCTCCTCACGTTCCCAAAATAGTTGTTTTATTATCTTTTACTCACACCCTCAAAATTTATGCGCCACTTATTTTACTCCGAAAATTGCTGTTCCACTATATTTTGCCCTAAATAGCCGTTCCATTATCTTTCACTTACAGAATTGCCGTTCATTTTTTTTTTTGCTCCCCCAATTAGTGCTCCATTATCTTTTACTGCAACAATTTCTATTCCATTGCCCTGCACGCACCCAAAATTGGTGCTCAGTCTTTCGCCACTCTTTCGTAAAACCGTGATCCGTCTAGGCCAAAAACACCCTTCATTTGAGCCTTTGGCCGTCCAGTCCCACCTTAATAGAGGAAGCGACTCTTGAGCGATCCTCTCTTAGCCCACCCAACTCCAGTCATTTCCTCCTCTGCCGGGCCTTTGATGTCCCACTCAGGGCAAAAGGCTCGGCTAATTTGTTGATAATGGCCTCCTTAACCCGATTAGTGGTTATCTTAGCGTGGAGGACCAGAGGGGGGCTTAGTTAACCTCAAATAACCCTGGGATTTCGTTACTCCCAAATTAAGGCCTCGGGTGTGGTGGAGCTTGTGATTGCAAATGGAACTGCGTGTAGATTATCTCTTGATACATCACCTTCTGAGTGCAGTGGCAAGAACAGTTATTAACCCCACCACTCGGGTGACATTTTTTTTCCTTTTATTCTAGCAAAGGAACACACATTATACAAATACCATTAATACAGAACGGGTTGCCTTAACCTCTCCAATCCGAAAACTCTTCTCAGTTGAATAAATTGGTTTGGTGGTAGTAATGATACGTCACCGGAATGAAGAGGTCATCTTCTAGGACCGTAAGTATGTAATATGAGATGTCATAATTTCTTTGTTGACCACATGAATGACGTGGCGTCTTCAGTAGCTTATCCTTGCTATTTGCAAGAAACCTTCAATTTTAGATGGCCTTTCATAATAAAGGGGTTTGTGAAGGTTGTAATATATATCACCAGTTCAAAAAGTCCCTCTTATGCGAGATATCGTCTGGCAGAAGCAGGAATAAAACGTTAAAAACGTCAATGGGACGAAGGAGTTCAGTGCAGATATTAAAGTTTTTTACAGATACTTTTAATGTTATTTTTGTTACTATCTTTAAAATAAATATAATGTATATTTTTTCACTTCGCACTGGTGACATTAGTCTTACAACAACAACAACAGCAACAACAAAAGTGGTGCATGTAGGTGGGCAAATGTAGTCACCGCCACGGCTCCCCTTCCATATTGTATCAGAGATAAAAGCGGCAGGAATACGAAAAGAGCGACGTGCATAAACCATAAGCCAAGCAACTCCTTCCCTCAGTCCCTTAGTGCATAGAAATCTCCGACCCTAACGAGATTCAGGAGAGGTAAATAGCGACACAGAGAGCCGGGTAAACAGGGATAGAGAGCTAAGTGAACAGAGCAACGGAGAGCAGGGTAAACAGCCACATAGAGCTAAGTAAACTATGCAACAGAGAGCCAGGCAAACTGTCAAAGATATGTATACTGAGTCAAAGCCGGCCATGCAAAGACAGTGACAGCTAAGTACTGTACGCAGAGCCAGGTAAACAGACACAGTGAACTAGTTCAAAAGAACAGAGACCTATGTTTTTGTAGGTTAAGAGGTTTACTAGCATCTCCTCCGTAAAAGCTGATTTTTGCACACGATGCTTTATTATAATCTCATTTCTGCAAAAGTGCGTATAAGAGAAAATAAGGTGTAATATGCACAATAAATATCGGTAGTTAACGAACAATTGCTAGAAAGCCTCTCTAAACTCATGACTGTGTTTTCATGGGCTCAAAAGGCTACCTGGCATCTTTCTTAGCGATAAATATATATCAACAACATCCAAATACCCTCTTGTACTGCATTCACGTGCTATCATGACCGAAAAAGATTGTATACGTAACACAAACAATACTGACGTGCTGTATACACAAACAGGGAAGAGGTGCTAGACTGACTCTAAACCAACGATACTACAACTCAACGGTACAGAGGCCTGTTTTCTCATCAGCTAATGAGGCCCCAGAACACCTTTTCTTAACGGTTTATTTCTATATATGGCACGTTAACATTATCCTGTATGTTATTTACAAATCTGATGTCCTTACTAAAAGGATACAAGCAGCAAGGAGAACACAGAGGTGTAATATTCAAGAGAACCCACTCAAGACGAAGTTCTAGTCTCCCAAACCGACGCCAACAGCACCAAGACAGTTAGTTCCCGAAGGGCTCCATTACCAGGGGGCCCGAGCGTCGAAGGCAGTCCCACCAACAGCGCCCCCACACCTGCATATTTCATTCTCGCCCTTTGTCAGCCCTTCAGACCCCACTGTCGCGCCCCTCAGAGTCGAGGCACCGTATTCTCGTTAGCTTGAGGGGCTCTGTACTACATCTTCCTCACCACAACATTTCTGAATTTGACTCGTGTGTATTCTCTTGCATAATCTTTTTTAATCCAACCGACGTCGAAGTATTCATACATATATATATATATATATATATATATATATATATATATATATATATATATCACATACATATTGTACATCCATCCATTAGTCATTATCAAAAGGAAACTCATGACGGCTGATATTCTGTCTACTGTGTCTGTTTCACCTTTTCTGAGGGGGGGGGGGAAGGGGGAGTATGTTTTGATTACAAGCTTAACGAGTTTTTGTGTAGTGCTTGTCCTTTTCCTCCTCCTCCTGCATGTCTTTAGTGCACAACTATTTTAGAGTAGAATATGAATCGTTTAAGTTATGCTGGGTTGCTTAAACAGGGTTATTGTTTTGAGTTAGGTTAGTTAGCCTAGTGAGTTAGCTCACGCTGAATACTGTTCCCATATAATATGATTTCTACTCCATCAGCACTTGGGCACACTGTATAGCCTATTTTACGCTTGTTACGGCCAGGCTATTACACTCAGCTTCACTGACAACCCTTCCGGCTGAAGGGATTAGAACAATGCCATTAATTCCTTCAGCCCGAGGACATTGGTAATGTTCAGCCTAGAGGAAAGATCTGAATAAACTGAAGAAGAGAGGTAGAACGAAAAATAAATCTATGCTTACTCACTACCATAGATCTCCGCAAATCTCATTACAACTGTCTGATGGTAGCAAACATGTAATAAAATGACAATAACGTACTGAAGATTTTAGACTCGGATTCTTCTCCTACCCTCATGTTACGGCACTGAGCCCCTCGTATCTTATGCTCATCTAACCTCATGTCGTCTCTCCATTCAAATTTTTCTCCTACCCCAACCTATCTTTCTCTCAACTTTTTTGTCCCCCTTTCTTCCAGCTGGTCACTTGTATGTACACCCTCTCTCTCTCTCTCCCCCCCCCCCTCTCTCTCTCTCTCTCGCTCTCTCTCTCTCCCTCTCAACCTATTCTTTACATCTCTTCTTGGTCACTTGTATGTCGTTACATGGCCTCTCTATTTCTCTCCTTCCCTCGTTTCTGTTCGTCCTCGTTAACTTATATCATTTACTCTTGCATTACTCCATTCTTACTACGGCTTCTTCTTTCCCTCCTTTGCTATTCTGCTCTCCCTCGTTGTAACCTTTCTCGACCCGCTTTTCTATGATCTCATGTTCCATTTCTCACGCCTTGTCCTCTGTCTGTCTGTCTGTCTGTCTCTCTGTCTGTCTGTCTCTCTCTCTCTCTCGTCTCCCTTTCCCCCCTCACCTCCCTCTTCTCTCCTTTTCTCCCTTTCTTTTTACTCTTTCTCTTTTCTTCTCCTTTCTTCCCTTTCAGTGTTTCTCTTCCTGTCCCTCAATTTTCTCCTCTTCCATTCTCCCTCGTCTCTTCTTTGATCCTTTCCCTTTCTCCCTCGCCTCTCATCCTCTTCTTACCTACCTTGTCTGTCCTCTCCCTCGCCTCCTGTGAGTCTCCTGCGAGTCTTACCCTGAAGGCCAGATGAAGTCCCACAGTCCCACACCATCCTCTGCCATGTACCTTCACTTCACCTGTCCTTCTCTGTCCTCCGACCACCACGTATATTCCAACTTCACATCTTCACCTTTTTCGCCCCATCTCTCCTAATTAAGTCTTTTCTTCTGGACTCCTCTTCTCCCCTCGCTTTCTTTTTGTCATTAGCAAACTTTTTCACATTTCACTCCTGCTGCCAAGTCGTACATTATTTTTCTCATTCTGCGTCTTTTCTTTATTCCTTATTTCTGCTCCCATGCTTTCCCCTCTTATTCTTTCTTACAATCTCTCCTGTCTAATTTTTTTCCCCTGTATTTTCCTCTTATCTGCCACAAACTCTCTTCTAACTTCTTTTTTTCCCTCCCTAATCTTCCCACACACTCTCCGACTCTCCATTTACTCGTCTCAAATGTGAATAAAAACTAGTCTCACTTTTCACTCATCAATTTTTTCAGACCCTTGACCCCCAGGCGACGACACACTTTGCCTTTCTCGCCCTTCGTTCTCCCTTACCTGACTGACTGACTATCTCTGTGGGTAGTATTCTATGTGGCTTTGGGGATTTCATAGCATCTCTTCCTTGGCGATTAATTCTGTACATTATCCCTTAATATCCACTACTCTGTCAAGGATGCATATTATATCAATAGTAAAATCACGTAAATAAATCCAAGAGTAAGTTAGGGTGTGACAGGCAAAACAGATAGCTAAGGAAGGGTGCTACGAAACCTTCCACGCCACTCAGATTACAGGCCAGAGTCTTACACGCTTGCTTTGTTCTTCTCGCCCCTTCTCGCCTGCCTCTCGTTATCTTTGTATCTTCCACACTCTCCCTGTCTTTCTCTCACCTCTTCGTGCCTGACTACGTCTTTGTGTGTCATACATAGCTACTATCTTTGCCTTCTTCGTTCTTCATCCTTTCCCGCCTGACAGCATATATCTCTCTATCGTACATATTTTCTCTGACTTTCTCACTATCCTTTCTCATTTGACTATATCTCTCTGTTTCACAAATCTTTCTCGCCTGTCTCGCTCATCATCCTATCTCGCCTGACTGACTATATCTGTAACGGACCACTGAGACAGCGAGATGCAGCGAGAAATAGACTAATCCCTTCAAACCAAGCATGTCTTATGTATTTTGTTCCTACTATCTACAAATGATTTTATTCGGCTGAGGAGAAATTTTACTAACTGCAGAACTTTGATAAGTCCTTGATTAAACCCGTCACTGGTAAGGGCCTCTCTAAACTGAATGCAAACGTGCTTAGAGAACAAGAATGAATATAGATGACGTATTTGTCCTGAAGGGAGAAGTGGCATCAGAGAAGAGAATGGAAAATGGAATAAAGGTAATCACTGCATCCAATTAGCTTCTGAACCGCATTTTAGCTGGCACATTAAGTTTTGTCAGAGTTCTTCCTAAGGGAATTATTTTCCATGTTTTACCTTCATCTGATCTTCCAGGTTATTTTTACCGTTCCAATACCGACATGGCTTTCAGCATGAACACAAGATAATGTATTGCACAAAGCAGCTGAGGAAGAGGCGTTACCAGATTCTCTCTCTCTCTCTCTCTCTCTCTCTCTCTCTCTCTCATACCGTAAACGCCTCTACCTCACACAGGAATCTAATTATGCACTGAACCCATGCCGGTACTCTTGCTGCAAGCACACAATTTCATTCACCCTGTGCGAAAACTTTTAGCTGTGACAGGATTAGTGATGGATATACAGTACATATAATCCCTCCTGTTAGAAAGTAGTCCCGAAGCTGCCTAAAATTTTCTGGTATGGGCATGAACACAAGAAAAACCACCATCGTAGTTAATGGGGTTGTCCAAGTCAGAGATTCAGAGCACCAGGTTTCTGTATCTCGCTCTAAATACATCTAAGTTAGTGCACAAAACATTAGATAAATTCCACTATAAATTATCCTGTATGAAAGACGGTGATTCAAGTGTTATGTTGCTAGAGCTGGGACCATATAATACTTGAGAGAGAGAGAGAGAGAGAGAGAGAGAGAGAGAGAGAGAGAGAGAGAGAGAGAGAGAGAGAGAGAGAGAGAGAGAGAGAGAGAGAGGAGACACTTGAAGATAAAGAGGGAGCGAGTGTGAGACGGCGAGGGAGAGTGTTACTGTGTTTTGATGCTAAATTATTACTCAAGTGTAAACAGAGAACACACATCCATTCACACACATCTACTACATATCAGGCAACGTTCACACACACACACACACACACACACACACACACACACACACACACACACACACACACACACACACACACAATCAGACAAAGACGAGCGAGGGAGTGAGAGACTGGAAGGCAATGAGAAAGGAGGCAGTGTGGAAATGAGCGAATGAAAATGAAAGGGAAGAGATATATAAATAACAAATGGAAAAGGCAGGTAATTAACATTGGGAAATTAAATAATCAAAAGTGCAGAGTGCAGAGGATATGAAAAAAACAAGTGAGGAACGAAAAAGACCCATGAAAAGCCTGAGTGGTAGGGCACGAAAAACTATTGGAGAGAAAGATGAGGAGGCACATAATTAACATGGGGTGGGGGGGGATAAAAAAAAGTTAACAGGATATAAAAATAGTGATGAATGAATAAATGCCGAGAAGCTGACTGGGAGGTATCTGAGATGAAAGCAGGTAATTACGGTGGTACATATTACAGGTGATGGGGAAGAGGGAGAGGGGGGGGAAGTGACCCTCCCCACCTGATCTTACTGCCAATGGTCACCCTCCCAGGTGAAAGAGTAAAGGTCGCACATTCCAAATTCGCGAGTAAAGGTCAAAGGTTATATTTTGGAGAGAGAGTCACAGGTGCAGCAGAGAAGGTCACAGGTCACATCAGCTTGTCTCCCTGGCCTCTCTCCCAATATTTACCTTCCCGCCCCCAGCCTCACCTCCCGCTTTTTCTCTTTTAGCTGAGTAACATCAACGCTCTTTTCTTGTCGCTTACTTTCTTGATCTTCATGTTTATTTCCCATGATGGTTTTTGTTTCAGTATTACATGTAAAATTTTGCATCGGAACAACTTCTATTTCACCTGAAATCTATATTCATAGCCATACTTTTACGAAATTAACAATTAGTTTCAAATAACAATTTAAAGAAATGCAATCTCCGTTGCAGAATAATTATGATTAGTCTTGCGTTCCCAAGCCAAATGCTGACAATGCTTCTTACTTAACTATATCAACTAATGAGTACTAGGAGTTTTTTCACTTTGTTTTCACTAACGGCAGCCGAATTTATTCAGCATAAGAAAGCTCTCGGATTGAAGGCATTTGGAACTACCCCTATTTATTTTCCTTAATTTATTTTTTTCTAACGGAGGGCGACTTAGCTTAAGAGAGACGCCTTAGAGTGACTATCTAGGTTTTCACAACCGTTACATAAAAATAAGAAAGTCAAGATTAGTACCGTCCCCTCCCTGTCCTCTGGCAAACATTGCGGTTGGTGATAAGTGAAACATGGCTGGGTCTGACCGTAGACTAACTTGGATAACTCGTGACACGCTCACAGGCTTTATAAATTATCTACCCACGGATTATGCAGTTTACCACCAAAACTGTAATTATATATTTACCACTCTCAGGGTCCTATGACTCATTTTCAGGTACATAAAATCGTTTGAACTGCGCTGGAATGAAACGCTCGTCGTCGAAACCATGAGAGGGTTAATGGTGACTATTAACACTGATTGCTAAACTGAGGAGGGTAGTACAACTGTATTAAGTATGCTGTGCCATCAGTTAACTTATCCGTTACATATCATATGACAATTTTTTGATACTGTTCAATACTAGGGTCGTTTGTCACTCAAATGAGGTACTTCAAGTAATCTTTGTAACGAACTGAATATCACAAAACTGATGCAACATATCACTGACCCTCCAGAATACAGTGCAAGTGGGCTCGTATAAATACCACGAAACCATAATATTATTTACAATCCATAGCAATTGAGCTTATCATGCCCCTGTCTTGATGTATACTACTCTTTATATCTTTCTACTCCCCATTAACCTACACGAATATGAAGGAAGGGTTATTTCTCCATTTAGGTTTTGCATTTCACTAGTTACTTGTAGCCTCTGGTAGAAAGGGTGACCTATACCATATACTGTATTACACAAGCCTTGTCACTAACTATAGAATTTTCATGTGTTGCGGAGACGTCTTACACAGCGATTCTAGCGTACTGTATACCCGGCGACATTTCTTACTATGCACTACCCTTTTCGTGCTCGATTGTGTCTATTTTATGTCCACTGATTGCATGGTAGATGAAAAACCTCACTAAGCAGCCAAAATGTCTGCGCACCTCACAGAAACAGACTGTGCCGTTCCCGCAACACACAAGATCGGGGGCGAAATATACAGACTGCTTTGCATATCTAAAAGGTAACATACGCTGGCCTCGGTGGACGGGTATATTAAGAGCCATAACGGCGAAGGTGTATCAGTTAATTCTTTGTGGCCTTATCATGCCCTCTATCTTGATGTCTACTGCACACACTATCCCCTCCCTCTTGCACGCACACCATTCCCTTCCATCTGCGCGCGCGCACACACACACACACACACACACACACACACACACACACACACGCGCACACACACACACACACACACACACACACACACACACACACACACACACACACACACACACACAAAATCAACCCTCGCTCCTCTCTCCTTATCAAACATTAAAATGTCACCTTGCAACCCAGCAAAATAATTCTATATGTTAAGTATATGCTGCACTTACCTCTTCAACACAACGGTTAGGTCATGAATTCCCAGGCATAAAAGTTCATCACCCTTTTGTACAGAGGCGTCATTATTTCCCAAATGTCGAGGCTTCATCACTTCCCGAAGAGAGAAAAGATCAAACTAAGAGCACTCACTAAGGCTGCCAGGAATGAAAGGATCGGGTTGTCCGGAGCGACGTAACCCGACAATCATTCACTTCAGCTGTTTTATAGACGCTCTCACAGTTTTCTTGGTCAAAGAACGCGTGAGGAACGAGGGTTAATGTTACTAAAAATGACTGCAGGACGTCAGTGAAGTGGGGTTCTGTGTAACTGGCAGACGAAGCGGCCACCCACCCGATTAGTTTCTGAATTAATTTTACTAGGTACATTTACTTAAGTTGCTGGCTGCTTTTTCTGCGACAAACCTAATTAAAACCACACTAAACATGTGTGCCATATGACAACTCTGTAGTGTTTTCTAAAAACGTGAATTTGATGTAACATTCATTAAACACGAAATTACGTGATGATGATGATGTTGTTGTTACTGCTGCTGCTGCTGCTGTTATTGTTGTTGTTGTCGTTGTTGGTGGTGGTGGTGGTCGTGGTTGTACAGATAACATAAAATGTCGGCAGTGTCTAAGTTATTTTTACACAAACAATTCTGAGACTCATTTTCTTTACTCTTGTTTCCTTCTGGTGATGCATGGGCCGGATGTTGGCGAAAAGCTTCAATTTAACGATCATACTGGACTTTATGACCTTATGACACCTGGCGACATTTCACAGAGGCTAACGTCAAATGGCAGCTGTGGATGACCCAATCAATTCAAGTTATATTCCAACCTTTTTCTCGCCACCGGTTAATAGCCTGCTTAAAGTTCGGCCGCCACACTAACCGTAATTTTTCGCACGCAAAATTACACAAGATACGAAAACATAACGTTATTACACAGAAGCCTCAAAGACAGATAAAAAAGTTGTGCTGGAATAATTATATTATGCGTTTCGATGAATTTGTTTAGTAGCAGTTTGATAATATAAAGAATTACATGGAGGATAACTGGCGAATGTTAAACTAGCTTTACGAATGAAAGGACACCTTTATCAAATACTGATTTGCTAGTAATGTAGCTGAGTTATCAGACTTATCACTATTCAACAAAGGGACATACAGCACACACGACTCCTTCTTCATGTTAGCCATAAAGCCATGATTAGTTCCACGTGCTTTAACACAAGTGCACTAAACCAAAGTACCGGTAACAGTCAATACATCATTACCCATTTTGGGTCACCGGAAGGTCCTCGGCGTAAGAGGGCCAAAAACCAGGCTACTCCAGTCCAGATCATTCAGGGCACAGGAGTTCACCCTACATCAGGGCTACTCAATTACTTTAAATGTAAGGTCGGATTATGTAACTCAAATTGACAGAAGGGCCATACATTTTTACATCCATTTTTTCCCTCATCTAAACACTTATACACAGAAAGGAACAAAAAATTCAAGTATAATTTGCTTTTCCATTTTCCATTAACTACATAAGCATAAAGAAAATAGCTAAACTTTCTGTTTTATGTTTCTTTGTTTATTTTCATTCTTCTGAGTCTGTCAAAGGGTTAATGACAAACGACTCAAGGGACGGATCTGGCCCGCGGGCCACCAGGTGAATAACCCTGCCCTACATCATTTAAAATAATCAAGCCACCTGTTGCGATATTAACCGTGGCGCGTTACAACATGCCATCCTCTGCCCCTAGCTGGACTGCTGTACCACCGAGGAGCCTTGGTGTATGGACAGAGTTGTGTAAAATGAGTTCTTGGGAGAGTTTCGTGAAAGGAGTTCGGACTGCTGTACAACTGGAGAGGAAGGTGGAAACAAGAAAGCATAAGCAGATATGAAACAAGCATTCGGGGGCCGAATGCTAATCGCTCGCCAAAATATGTTGTTGGATACGGTATAAGTTGCCTACAAACCAAAAATGATGAAAGTTAACAAAACTCCACGGAATTCAGCCACTGCGTTTCGCAAAAAGCCAATCCATACTAGAATATATATGGCGACTGGCATTCGATCGTCTTTGATCAAATCATCAAAAGTAATTGACTTCTGCACATCCACATAATTGCTATTTCCTAAAGGTTTGGTGAAAATTCGTCCAGAATTTTTCGAGCTATGTTGAGAACACACACACACACACACACACACACACACACACACACACACACACACACACCATCCAAAACCACATCACCTCGCCTTGCTAAAAGCGGACGATTATAATAATGAACTGAGTGTGGCGTAATAATAAAGACGTTCTGACTGAAGAGATAAAACACACGGAGACAGGAACACCTAATTAGGATAAAGGATAAAATGGAGGAAGAAGAAGAGGAGGAGGAGGAGGAGGAGGAGGAGGAGGAGGAGGAGGAGGAGGAGGAGGAGGGTAGAAACAAAACAAATAAGAAAAAAAGGGAAAAATAAGGAACAGGAGCGAAAACTAGGAGGAGAAAGAGGAAACATGGGAAAAGCTGAGACAGGAGAAAAGGAGGAGAAGGATGAAGTCGGGGAAGAGTAGGGCAGGTAAAGGGAACTTGTGGGGTCATTAATACATCAAAACAGGCAGGTAAGAGCTCAGGTTGGCAGGTGTCCCAGAACGATACAATTTTACACCCGTGTACACTTCTGATACACAGGCGAGTCCCCACATACTCGTATACAAGGTTATTATTATCAACATTTTTTATTAACACTTACAATCCAATGACGAATAGTCTTGTTAATTCTTGCCGTTCCAGATATTTTGTTCAACTCTGGAGGAACCCAGTGTAGTGAAGGACTTAATATTGACAACATCTAATTCCGGTATCAATTTTTTCTACAATTTGTTTATGCTTTCTTTCTCTTCGGCTCTTTTTGACGCTGGAAGTGGTATGTACACTCGCACCTGAAAATATCGGTGCACTGTGGGTCCGATGTCATCTGGAATTATTCGATCATGTGGCAGTGACAGCCCGTTAATACCTGTATACTGTACATTATAACATTTACGGCCATCGTCTACTCATTATGCAGGACTCAAGAGGTGTCTGATATAGCAGTCATCTGTTGCCTGACATGCAAGCGTGTGGGAGGACAGAATCGCAATTTCCAGTTTCCTTTGTTCCGTGTGTCGTAATATTTATCACATATCATGCACCGATACTTTCTGGAGCGAGTGTACATACATATGCGTGTCCACTGCTACCCACTGTGTTATCATTTCATATTAATTGGGCGAGCTTAAATCACCAAGCTTGCAACCATGAATCATTCTTTAGTTTTATCGCCCGTGACCGATGACAGCCAATCACTTAGTGCATGTGGCACAAAATGCTGCCTATAGTAAATCTGCTACATCTTTAATAGTGATATGGACTTATATTTAATCCACTGAACATCTGACGTATTTTGCATTTTAATCAAGTTATCGCCAAACGATTTATTTGAGCTGACGAAGGATCTACCACTGCGAAACAGTTAATGAAAGCTATATATACCTCCTCCAATATCGAAAAGTTTTTTAAACACAACTTTCTGAAGGTAGCATGAATAAAATATAAAATGTCTATAAGAAAAAAAGTTAAAGAATTTCCATTTTCCCTCCATCTGGACTGCCGAGTGCCCCAAGCAACGTCCTACTCGTACCCTTCTTCAGCAGCAATCACCTTCCAGAGTATCGGTATCTGAGACCTCGTTCCCTGAGCCCAACCCCACCCTTACCCCCTTCCCCTGTTCATCACCCCCCTCAGCCCCTGCTCTCACTCACCATCAACCCTGCTCTCACCCCTGCCCTCACTAATCACCAACCCTACCCTCACTCCCTACCCTTACTTATCACCACCCTCACCAAACTTCACCTCATCATACACAGGCATTGGTCAGTCTTTTATCGTTTCACTTCTTGCTATGATTCTGTTCTAACTAACGCCAAGCGATTTTATTCGGCTTAGAAGAAACTGCAAGCACTAAAGGAGCAAACAGGTTTTGGCAAGATCAGTCATACGATTACCATCACTTCCTCCGGGCGCAGTTCGTCAGTGGTCAAGAAAATAGTAATCTATATACCATGACTATGCCTAAAAATTTCACCATTAATTTGTTCTCACCATCATAAGCATCAGCCGTCATCAATGTACGTTATCATTCACAAGCAGACACCCTCAGTTACTTCTATCCTTAGCACAACTACCACAGCATAACACCGTCACTGCGATGACGTCTTACTTCATTTTTGCTATGAAAAGACGATAACTTTCAGCTTAGAGGTGACGTCTCCTTGTGTTAGGGGGTTCACTACCACCAAGAGCCATAATCATCACCACCATCATCGCTAGCAACCATTACTACAACAGTCACTAACATCAGTACCATTAACCAACCACTACTACCACCATCATTACCATCAGCAACATCGTCTCTTTTACATCACCACATTCACCACTACCATCAAAACTGAGCACAACCAAACGATTCTCTCAGTCGTCACTCACCAGCAGCCACAATCATCACTGCCACAACCATTAAATCAGCAACCACAACTACCATCATTTAGCAACCACTACCATTCACAACCACGACTACTACCTCACGACTATTACACAGTCATATTCACCACCACTTATCACATCCACCAGCAACCACCACCATAGACATAATTATCACCTACACGTCTTACCCAACCTTATTCACCACCACTCATCACATCTCCAACATCTACCTCCATCATCAGCATCACAACCTGACTACAGTGTCCCTCCCTGGCAACCACCACCACCACCACCACCAATGACCCAGCCATTTTCACAACCACTCACCATTACCGACTGAACCATTTTCAAAACCACTCGCCATCACCGACCCAACCCTTTTCAAGACCACTCACCATCACCGACCATCATCATCATCACTACCAACTCCATGTCTTTTACTTAACCATATTCACCACCACACATCACTACACCCAGGAGGCACCACTACCACACCTTTACCAGATCACAGTGTCCCAGCCTAGAAACGACCACCACCATCACTATCACGACCTCCCCCATGTCTTTTCCCCGACCCTATTCACCACCACTCATCACCAGTTGTCCGCCACTCCGGCCTGTAAAGCTAAAAGCATGAGGCCCTTGTGGTGAGACTTTGAGGGCAGAATGTACGAGCAGCATCTGGACTTTCATTCGGCCAAACATTTGCTCAGTCTCTAATATTTACTCAAACATTTACCAGTGCACACAGAAAATAAAACTTATCCATGAAGGAGGCTTGTGGTATATTTGGTACCGTACTGGTTCGGTGAGGGTTTTGCCTTGGGTATTATGAAATGTGTTTGGAAAGGGTGGAAAAAAGGTCCCCCTTAGGTCCATTAGTCCAAAGGGGTACACGAGGCCAGATCCGACTTACCTTCAAGCTTACTCCTGACGCCCGTGCTGACCATTACACCCCCCCCCCACACACACACACTTAACTGCCTGTGCCGAGAGAGAGACAGGCACCTCGGCGACTCACCTGCAAGAGAGGAAAGAGCAAGGTTAGAGCAGAGGTGGCTGGGAAGCAAAGGCAACTCTGACACAACATATACTACCTTTAGATTTATTTTCCATTCAATGCTACACACCAAAAATTGGCACTTTCCTTCTGGTAACAAAGTAAATATTAACACCTTAAACTGTATATCAACAAATTTTACCATTATAATTACAAACGGTATCACAATATGCAATAATGGTACTACATGGTGTCAGACGCATACTACGTCTTACACCATGTAGTACCATTATATTTTGCCAATATGGAGTTCCATGTACACTAGCACTATATATAACAGGTATTAGAAATTCTATATTCCATTTCATATAACGGTTAACAATTGAATACTGGAGAAAATCACATTATTCAGTTCTTTCTGAAAACAAACTATACTTAATAATATGCATCAATTATGATTAGATGGATGTGTCGTGCATCCTTGAATGCGAGGTCTGGGGGCGGGGGCTAGGATTGCGATTGAAGAGTTTAGCGGAAAGATGGAATCTGAATGTATTGGTGTTATGATGAGGAGGGGTAGACTATGCTAGTTTGGGTATGTTGACAGGATGGAGGATGACAACTGGGTGTGGAAAGTGAGGTATGAACGTCGAGAATAGGGTAGCGAGAGGCAAACCAAAAAACAACCTGGGACGAGGTCATGGAGTGTGACCTCAGGGATCTGGGACTGAATGGGGAGGCTGCCCGAGTTTGAGCAGCGTGGAGAGCCGCAGTTAGGTGACCAAGGGCAACGCATGCAAGCATGTTGGTGCCTTTATGAACGATACGATAGGACAGTAACACTAATTGTCTATTTCAGTTTATACAATTGTGACAGACTGACACGAAATAAGCATGTTCTTAACCCAATCTCCATCAGATGTCAACTCTAAGATGAATAAACCCGTAAGGAGGAAGCATGAATACAAAGGTAAAACGTCCTGAGACTGGAGGGGACTGATCGAGACTGTTGCCATATCTTCATTATCAGAGATTTCATCGAAGCCGACTAAAACTGACTGGAGGCAGCAAGAAAACACGAGAGACCTTCTGGTGGTGATGGGATGCAAGGAGACTTTTTCTAACCATTGCATAATCAGCAGTGCGTTCAAATATAAATAAAATCATCTGGTGGTAGCACATGGTGATAAACCATAATGCATTCTTGGCATTAAGTTTTATTCTCGCAACTCTCCAACTCCATCCATGCCCAAAATTCCATGGGCTACATGCCCACAACTCAACACCCGTCCACAACTCCATACCTGCCTACAATTCCACATCTGTCCACAACTTCACACATGCCCACAACTTCAAACCACCCATTCCACACCTGGGCACACCTTCGCACCTACTCTCTCCACGTGGTTAATCCACACCGGCGTACAACTCCACACTAGCGCCGTGGCTGTGGTGTGCTGATTCCCCTCTACATGGTAAGTGCCCTAACAAGCCGCTTACTTCATCCTGCCTTCCTAGCTGCCTCGCACTAGTCTGCCTCTATCTTGCTTGCCTCACTCTAGCTGCCTCATCCATGCTGGCTCTCACAACTCTGTTCCCACCTAGCTTGCCTCACCTCATCCTGGCTTCTAGCTGTCTCACTCACTGCCTTATATTACTCAGCCTCTACCTAGCTTGTCACACTCCATCCTGCCTTCCTAAGTTGTCTTACACTACACACACACACACACACACACACACACACACACACCACAGGGGGAAATCACCCAAGAGATTTTGTATGCTGAGCAAAGTTGCTTATTCTGTACAGGGACCTTATCTGCCCCTGTGAGGATTACAGGTGTGTGTGTGTGTGTGTGTGTGTGTGTGTGTGTGTGTGTGTGTGTGTGTGTGTGTGTGTGTGTGTGTGTGTGTGTGTGTGTGTGTGTGTGTGTGTGTGTGTGTGTGTGTGTGTGTGTGTGTGTGTGTGTGTGTGTGTGTGTGTGTGTGTGTGTGTGTGTGTGTGTGTGTGTGTGTGTGTGTGTGTGTGTGTGTGTGTGTGTGTGTGTGTGTGTGTGTGTGTGTGTGTGTGTGTGTGTGTGTGTGTGTGTGTGTGTGTGTGTGTGTGTGTGTGTGTGTGTGTGTGTGTGTGTGTGTGTGTGTGTGTGTGTGTGTGTGTGTGTGTGTGTGTGTGTGTGTGTGTGTGTGTGTGTGTGTGTGTGTGTGTGTGTGTGTGTGTGTGTGTGTGTGTGTGTGTGTGTGTGTGTGTGTGTGTGTGTGTGTGTGTGTGTGTGTGTGTGTGTGTGTGTGTGTGTGTGTGTGTGTGTGTGTGTGTGTGTGTGTGTGTGTGTGTGTGTGTGTGTGTGATAGTTGGAGGCTTTCAGTCTCTGATGGAAACAAACAGTAAATAAGAGGGCGCAGAACGAGACCTACAATAACAGGAAGAGAATGGCAGGCAGACGGAAGGAAGGAAAGGATGACAAAATTATCAAATCAAAGAATGACTGACAATGAAATCACAATGAATATGAATAACTGAAAGAAAAAGAGCGTGACTGAACAAACGACTCAATGAATGAATGGATAAATGAATGAATGAGAAAATTATGAAATTGTATGAATAGTAAATAATGAATGAGCCAACAACTGAATGACTGAATGAGTGAGAACGAATGAGAATGAATAAATAATTGAATAAATGAATGCACGAAGGGAAATATGACAGAAGGTAATAAGGAGAGGATAAAGGAGCATGTATGAAAGGATGGAAGAATGGGCAAGAAGGAAGACAAAGTTGAGAGAAAGGAACGAACAGAGGAAGAAACAAAAGAAAGGAGGATGGAAGGGATGAAGGAAACACAAGGTAAGTCCGGAAGGGAGAGGATTGGAGGAGGGAAGGCTGCCACGGGTTTCCCTAAACGCCCTACAATTAATACTAATCGATGTTCACTCACCAGATATGGAGGGAAGGAAGGAAGGAAGGAAGGAAGGAAGGAAGGAAGGAAAGATGGAGGGATGGAAGAAAAGAAGGAGGGAAGGAAAGACGGAAGGAAGGAGGGAAGGAAGGAAGGAAGGAGAGGTGGAATGGAGGAAAGAAGGAGAATGAGCAAGGAGAGGTGGAAGGGAGGAAAGGAGAAAGAGAATGAAAATGTGAATAAGGGACTGAGGAAATGTGGGTGAGGAACAGACGGGATGTTATTTAACTGAAGTAACAAGATGAATTCAGAGATTTAAGTTCACAGCCAGATCGACAAGTATGGAAGAAGTCTAGTATGATGGTGAAGATAATGGAGAAAGTGAGGGAAGGAAGGAAGGGGGGAAGGAAAAGAGAGTGGAAGAAGATGGGAATGAGATGTAAATGGTGGAAACGGCAACCAGCAATGACAGTGTATGAAAAATGAGAAAAGAATAGAGGAACGGGGACTAGTGTGGAGGAGGAGGACGGTGGGGAAAGGAACTAGGAGGTAAGGGGAAGTGAATGAGGGAGGGAGAGGAAAAAATGTCGAAAGGGGGATCTGAAGACAAGAGGAAGAGTTGACAGTAAAGAGAGAGACAAGAGGAGGGAATCAAAGAAAGGAATTAGGAAGAAAGAGAAAAGGAGAGAGGGAGGGAGAAAGGATGAAGGTGGAGAGAGAGAGATTAGAACGGATGAGAAAGCTAGGAAGAAAATGGAGTTTAGAGTGAGGAGGCAGTGACGACAGGAGGAAGAGAGAAAGACGGAAGGAATAGGAATATGGAAGGAAGAGGAAATGAAGAAGGTGTGGAAGCTGTTACAGAGTGGGATGAAGGTGAGGAAGGGGAAGGGAAGAGGCGCAGAAAGTGAGGAAAGAAACCACAAGGAAACAGTAAGAACAGGGATGGAGAGAGGAAGAAGGTGGAGAGAAGGATTACGACGAAGAGGAAGAGGAGGGGAGGGACGAAGGATTAGTCAGAGGGATGGCAGGGAGGGAATGATGATTATATGTGTGAAATGGGAGGAGAAGGGGGGGCGGACGACGTAAGGGGAGTGGAATAGAAGGGGAGAAAGACCAGTAAATGACTAAAGAGGGAGAGAAACACTAAGGAAGAGGAAAACACCAGAAAATTTTTCACTGTAAGAAAACATGGATAACGATACTGATCAAAGTAGAAGGAAAATGAGTGTCAGGGGAGAAGGGGGAGGAATACGAAGATGAATGGGAAAATATCATTAATAAAGAAATGAAGAGCAGAAACCAGAAGATTATGAGAATGGGGAGAGAATTCTTATTACTGTTAAAAGAAATCGATAAGATACTGTTTAAAGGTAAAAAGAGAAATCAAATGCCTAGGAAGCAAGGAAAGGACGACGACGATGACGAGATGGGAAGAGGAAACAAGACGACGACGAAGCAGGATTGATAAGGACGGGGTGATGACGAAGGGGGAGAGATGAGAAGATGAAGAAAGTTTATGAAGAGAAAGAGATGAGAACAGAAAGGAAGAAGACCACACAGATGATGAGATGAAGAGAACAAGGGACTCTGTGAGGTTTTAGCAATCGATATGGATATGGAATCGTTAACTGTAAATTAAACCGAACCAGGAATGGTGACTACTACAGAACTGTGCACGACACTGAAGGGTGAAGTATTCATAGGTATGAAAAGGAAGATATGGAGGAAAATGTTAACTTTTTCAATACGTACTATGCGAGATTTCTCCTCTGTAAATAATTATGCCTAGCGGTGGCAAGAATGGAAAGGAAAAAGACGACGTAGTGAACGCGTTAATGATGACCGTATCTGACTACCTCATTAATAAAAATCTCTCTTAAGAAAAAAAACTCACGTCTTGAGGTAAAGAGAATCAAACAAAAAGACACCACGGTACTTGATGGATTAATGGATTTTTTTTTTTATCAGTACCAGGCGTTTGTAATAAAGTGAAAAGTGAATCGGGTAGTATGGAAAAACAGAATCTAAAGTAATGGTAATGAAATGGTTACACGAAATTGTTTCAAACCTCGTCCCAAAACAGTCTAGTGTTGGAAAAAATAAAACAAAGATGACATGGTACTGAAGGATCAAGAGAAACAATGAAGACAAGGATTTTAGGGGGTGAATGACTGGCAGTGAGGACCGTGAGGGAAGCCGAGAGTGTCAGTGTCTGCCTTTGCCTGTGCAAATGTGAGAGAAAGAATGAGCGTGTGAGTGCAAGTGTGAAAGAGAGGTAATGAGAGCCCTAGATATGAGTGTGAGTGAGTGAGTGGAGGCATAATTGAGTGGTGAGAGAGGAGAGAAATATTTTGAGTGAGAGGGGCCTAAGTGGAGCAAATTTGGTAAAAGTGAGAGTGAGAGGACCACAAGTGCGCTCGTGGCCACTAATTATGGCTCATTAGGTATTTCCACACAGGGCTGGCAGTGTGTGTGTGTGTGTGTGTGTGTGTGTGTGTGTGTGTGTGTGTGTGTGTGTGTGTGTGTGTGTGTGTGTGTGTGTGTGTGTGTGTGTGTGTGTGTGTGTGTGTGTGTGTGTGTGTGTGTGTGTGTGTGTGTGTGTGTGTGTGTGTGTGTGTGTGTGTGTGTAACTATGTGGCATTGCGATATACAGAGTTGAATATGTGCATGTATTGTATTAATATATGTTTGCATAGCTGCAGTATGGACGTGTGTGGAGGAGTACTGTGAAGCTGTCAGTCTGTGTGCAGAAAAGGCTATTGTGTGTTCGGGAATAAATATAACACCATACATCAAGATTCAAATGTCACATCAGTGTAACCATAAAAACAATTAAACCTCTCAAATTCAACAAACATTTAGCTAAACAAATTAATTTAAACGTTTCAGCATTACAAGAAAAACAGACGTCATCGTTGTAAAAGGAATTACCGTATAAACTGTCTCTACCCCTAAAACAAGTCAGGTCGCCATTAAGCTGGAAAAAAAAATAATAATAAAATAGACTAGGGTAGCAAGAGCAACATAACTAAAGGATTCCACCATGCTTAAAAAGGTTGTAAAGCAATACTAAATGCAACCTAAGATACTAAATCAATACCACGACCATTGCATAACACGAAGCAAAACACGCAAGGAACGGCAACACACACACACCAAAAAAAAAAAAAAAAGGTAAAAATGAAATGCTAAAAGGGATCTGAAGGTGTAGCAGTCCCAGGAGTGAGTGAGCGGGTGACGTAGTACAGCCGTCAGAGGTGGGGGTGGGGTGTTAGAGTGGGTGGAGTGGGTGTGGGGAACGGTGAAGTGTGGGCAATGGGTGAAAAAAAAAAGAGTACCGGTGTTAAGTGTGGCAGTGAGTGATGCAGAGTAGCTGGAGGTGAGTGTCGACACAGTGGGTGTGGGATGTGTGAAAGAGTGGGTACTGGGAGGGAGTGATGGGGGTGAATAGCAGCCAGAAAGAGTGTGGGGAGTGACAGTGGCTAAGAGGTGGGAGTGTGGTGGAGCAGGAGTGGTGAGGGTGGTGGTGGCTGGATGACAGTAGAGGCCAGAGTGAGTGTGGGAAGTGGGAAAGAGTGGGCAAGGGGTGGGGAGTTTGATGGGGCGAAGGTGGGTATAAGTTACCCCCAGAGTGAGTATGGCGAGTGGCAAAGAGTGGGCAAGGGTTGGGGGTTTGGTATGGCAGTGAATGGAAGAGTTTAATTCACTAAGAGAGGACATCTATACGCGCATAAAAGGTAGGATGACTAAAACAGCATCCAGACGGAGTGGAAGTGGGTAGAGGGTGTTGAGCTTGGTGTGGCAATGAGTAGTGGTAGAAATGAGTGGGGAGACGATAGGGTGGCTAAAATGGGTCAAATGAGGGAGAAAGCAGGGATGTGGCGGTGAATGCGGTAACTGAAGAGTATGGGCTACAGGCTGGATGAGGTGAATGAAGTAGTGGAGAGACTGAGGAGTGAGATGCTGAGCTGAGTGGGAATGTGTCGGACGGTAAAAGTGATCAGGAAGTGTAAGATGGAGTGACTGAGATGAGAGGGTGGCGAGGTGAATAAGCTAAAGAGGTGTGTGGATTAGGAAAATGGAATGGTTGAGTGGCCGAGGTGACTGACTGGGAATGAGTGGAACGGCCAGTGGATATGGAAGGAGATTGGTGAAGTGTGTGGTTTGGAGAGAGAAATGGGATGGCGGAATGTGTGAGATCAGTGAAAGGATGAGAAGCGTTGGTTGTTTGAAGAGGCGAGTAGAAAGGGCATGAGGGTTAGTAAGGTGAGCTGTGTGGGGTGGCAGGATGGATGGGGTGACAGGATGAGTGAAACGAGTGGCGAAGAGGTGAGTAGGACTGGGGGAGGTGGTCGCTGAGATTAGGCAAATGGGGGAGGAGTTGCGTGAGTGGGGTGATAGGACGAGAGTTATTTGTGTGACGGAAAGGGAAGTCTGAGTGAGGTGGTGAGATCAGCAGAGAGACAGGACGAATGGGCCGACGGTACAGCACGGTGAGTGGTGGTGGCCAGATTGGCAATGACAAGATGAATGGAGTGAGCAAGATGGAAAGGGGGTGGTGAGTGAAGAACTTAAGTGACAGGATGAGATGGGTGGGTGAGATGACGGTAAGAATCCGAGGGCGACTGGGGATAACGGGAGGGGGTGAATGGGATGGAGTGGGATTGGGTGAGTGAGAAAGGGTGAGTGAAAAGGGATGAGTGCGACGAACGGCAAGGACGGGTGAGTGAAAAGGGATGAGTGGGACGAACGGCAAGGACGGGTGAGTGAGTGCGTGAGTGGGATGGTGGAGTGGGATGGAGTGAGTACGTTTATTAAATATTCCACCACAGCTGACACACCAACTAAGGCCTAGACGTGTGAAAGCTCGCAGTACTAATGGGAGGGAGGGGGACGGGGAGGGAAAGTGGATGGATGGAGGGAGAGAGAGAGAGAGGTGAGAAAGGAAGAGAATAAGAGGGAGCGGGAGAGAAAGCGGAAAGGAAAAACTAGAAAGTGAAAGGAGGAATGAAGGGGGGAAGTCGGGAGAAAGATGGTGGAAAAAGAAGAGAAAATTGGAAGAAAGAATGATGAGAGACAAAAAAAAGAAAGGAATTAAAGGGAAGTGTGAGATACAAGGGACAGAGATAGAAGTAGGAGAAGTAGGAGAAGAACATCATGTACAGGAAGGAAGGATGTGAATTAGGAAGAAGAGAGCTATGGGGAAGAACGGAAGCAATGCGTAAGAAGATAGGAAAAGAGGACACACAGAAGGAAAGAAAGAAGTAAAAAGAGAGAGAGAGAGAGAGAGAGAGAGAGAGAGAGAGAGAGAGAGAGAGAGAGAGAGAGAGAGAGAGAGAGAGAGAGAGAAACGGCACAAGATAAGGAAGAGATAACAGGAATGACTGAGAAAAACGGAGAGAAGAGGAAAGAGGAGAGGAAAAGGAAAGGGGTGAAGAAGAGGGAGAGGTGGTGGCCGGAGAGTTATATGGAGGAAAGGATAAGAGAGGGATAAATTGGCAATGAATGGAGAGTGGGATGGGAGGAGAGAGTAAACGTGAAAGCAAGAAAATAAGAACGGAACTAGAGAAAAGAAAGAGGAAGGAAGGACAAAAGGAAGGAAAGAAGGATGAATGAGTGGAAGGAAGGGAGGATGGAAGGAAAGGAAGGAAGGAAAGAAGGAAGGAAGGAAGGAAGGACGGAAGGAACTAAGAATCCAAGGAAAGAAGAAACAAAGAGGGAACGCAAAACAAAAATGGGAACGTAAGGAAGAAATGAGAGGGAAGGAGGAAAGTAGATATAGGGGAGGTGAGAAAGAATTAAGGGAATGTAAGAAAGAAAAGATGTAAGTAAAGAAAGAAAAGATGTAAGTAAAGAAAGAAAAGATGTAAGTAAAGAAAGAAAAGATGTAAGTAAAGAAAGAAAAGATGTAAGTAAAGAAAGAAAAGATGTAAGTAAAGAAAGAAAAGATGTAAGTAAAGAAAGAAAAGATGTAAGTAAAAAAAGAAAAGATGTAAGTAAAGAAAGAAAAGATGTAAGTAAAGAAAGAAAAGATGTAAGTAAAGAAAGAAATTATAGAAAAGGACGAGGCTTGTATTGAGGGAGGGAAGAAGAAAAAGAGAAGATTAATAAGGAAGGACAATTACGAGGGGGAAAGTTGAGAGAGAGGAACAAGAACAAAATAACACACACACACACACACACACACACACACACACACACACACACACACACACACACACACACACACACACACACACACTAAAAACACAAGTCCAATAAAAAGTACACATATAATAATGAACTAAAAGTAGTCTTAAAATTCAGAGTAACTCACATGACAGTCACTCTACTAAACAGGCCGGAATAACGGAAAGCAAAATATTAAAGGAAATGTGGGTCGATCCCTGGATGACGATAATGTCAGGGATGAGGGAGAGATGGGCAGGGGGAAGGCTGGGGATGAGAGGGAGACGACAGATGCAAAGATGCATAATATGAATGATAAATTATTATATATATATACTGTGTATATATATTTTTTTAAATAACAGAACAGAGGAAGGAAAAACAAATGAATAAAAAAAATAATCCATACACCAGATTACTGATGTCCTCTGTTCATAAAATATCTGTAACAGTTAGACTTGAACAGCTGTAGGTTGAAGTTTGGAGGGAAACATCTCTGGGGAAGCGACTTCCAAAGAGATGCAGTTCTGGGAATGAAAGAATTCTGATAGGCAGATGTTCTGCAATATGGTTGAGTGACATTCCAGTTATGAGCGCTACCAGATGCCCGTGTAGCACGGGGGAAGGCATGGAGAGGTGGCACCATGGACGTAACTTCGTCTGAGCACGTGCCATAAAAATATCTGTAAAATAATGCAAAGGAGGCAACATTCCTTTTTATTTGTAGGGGAGGTAGTTTATTTGTAATGGCAGGGTTGTTAATAATTCTAACAGCTTTGTTCTTAATTTTGTCTAGTTGTTTTAATGCAACCTCTCCACATGCATTCCACAAGGGTGAGCAATATTCAAGCTGAGAGCGCACATGACTCTTATAAATTATAACTAACTGCTCGTCAGTGAAAAAGTTACGGGCTCTGTACAATAACCCAAATGTATATATATAATTCAATGTGTGTGTGTGTGTATATATATATATATATATATATATATATATATATATATATATATATATATATATATAGAGAGAGAGAGAGAGAGAGAGAGAGAGAGAGAGAGAGAGAGAGAGAGAGAGAGAGAGAGAGAGAGAGAGATGGAAAGAAAACGCATGGGGAACGTGAGAAAAGACAGGAAAACAAGGAAGGAATTAGAGTGCAAGTGAATAAAAGGAGAAGGATACATATGAGGGAAAAGTATATGAACTGAAGAGGTCATGGAAATATGAAGATGAAAAATGATAAGGAAAGAGACATAAAGAGATGAGGGAAAAGTCTTGAGTTGTAATGATGACGAAGATGATAACCATGACGATGATGATGACGATGGCGATAGTGATAACAGAGAGAGATGGAGAGGAAGAGGAGGCAAGTGAGGAGGATAAAGAGGCGCGTAGGGTGAACGGGTGAAAAGTGAGTTTGTTCAGGCGAGTGAGGCTGAGATGAAGAGAAGAATGTTGTGATGAGGAGAAGATGGAGGACAGGCAAGTGAGGAGGTGAGGCATAGGATGTTTAGATGGGAGAACGAGATGAAGATGAGGAGAGGTGAAGGTAGGGAGAAAGATGTGGACGTGAGGAGAGTGCCATCAAGTGTGGCCTCACCTGGGCGGGACAAGAGACCAGGTGTGCCAGGGGAGGCAATTAGCGTGCTACTGGGTCACCGTGCTAAGCCAGGTGGCAGGGACGGCGTGGGGGAGGGGGGAAGGAGGGGACAAGTGGTGGAGTGGGTGGGTGAAGTAGAAGCCGGAGAGGCAGGTGTGAGGCGGAGAGCGGAGAGGTAAGGATGAAGGAAGGAAGAGAGAGAGAGGTAGGAGTGGAGGGGATGAGACAGGTAGGGATGCAAGAGAAGAGGGAGTGGTAGAGAGGGGAGGGAAGACGGGAAGTCAGGGGTGGAAGGAGAAAAGAGAGGTAAGGGTAGAGGGGGAAGAGACAGAGGCAGAGGTAAAGAGGAAAGAGAGAGATGTGGTGGATGGAAGAGGAAGGGAAATAGGTAATTGGTGGAAGGGGGAGATAAAGAGGAAGGAATGATGGAGGAAGAGAGAGGGGACGAGTGGAAGTGGAAGGGAAGCAGATGTGGTGTAGAGGGGAAGAAGGGAGGCGGGGGTGGAAAAGAAAGAGAAGACAAAGATTGAAGGGAAGTGGCAGAGAGGAAGTGGAGGAGGGAAAGGCAGGTGTGAAGGGGAGAGGTAGGGGTGGAATAGGAAGAGGTGGAATGGGAAGAAGGGGAAGGCAGAGTGGAAGCGGAGGAAGTACTTGGCGAAGCAGAAAAGGATGGGCTGAGGATAGAGAGCTTGAGGGCGAAAAGTAAAGGGTGGAAGGTATGTAGGTGGTGAATCTGAGGCTGAAATACAGTGGGCTTAAGTGAGGAGGGGGATAATACGAGGTATGGAAGGAAGATTTTAAGATGGAATTACCAAGGATGCGACTACGGGGGTGTCAAATATGGAGGTGGTAGCTGTGATGGCTGCGAGTGATTCAGTGTGCAACAGAGAAACAAACAATATTTGATGATTACATATTTTGATGAGATTGTGGAAACACTGATCAAGTAGGAGGGGGCGAAAGGACGATGAAATGAGTCAGGAGACAGGAACAGAAAGAGAGGGACAAAAAAGAAACCTTACAGAAGAGAAAAGTTGAAGAAATATTTTGATGAGACAGTGGAAGGACTGCGAGAGGAGGAAGAAAAAAACATGGTATCAAGTTCAAAAGTACTAGGCAGAGGAGTCTTAGGAACCATCGGTTTATGTCCTTGCTGTGGTGTGGTGTGGTGTGGTAGGGTGATTTTTTTGAAGTGGTGAGAGAGGGTGGTATGGATTAGTGTAAAGTCGCCAAAATCTGTGTTAGTGAAAGCCTTCGAGTTCGAAAATATCTAGTCAGACAGGTGGACAGGGCCACACCTAGAGATGCTCCCACATCTAATAATAATAATAATAATAATAATAATAAATAATAATAAGATACGGTAACACAGTAAGTAGTGAATAAGCCAAAAGAAAGTAATTCGGAAAAGCATAAGGAACACAGAAGGTAACATGAGTCAGGTTGAGACGAATGTCTAGTATATGTGAAAGACTGAAAAACTGTAGTTCGGCCCGTGCATAAGAGGAAGGGGAAGACATGGGAAAAGGAAGGCACTGAAACTGAAGTGAAAAAGTTGAAGGAAAGAGTAGGGGGGAAAGAGAGGCAAACACCAACACACTAAGCCTGCGAGATGCGTGGGTGAGTGACTGACATTTTTGAAGAGTGTGGGAAAGGACGCATAATTCAGTGAAGGGCTGGAAAGGTGTCAGGGTGTGGCGAATAGGACGACAGTACAATGACGAGAAACTTTTGAGCAAGTAAAACCTTTATTACTGAATTCTTCGTACCAGCAGTTCCCAAGAATGAGGAACAGCGACTCCTTCGTATGGGTTTTGTCAGATTATCGTATTATAAATACAAGTGAAATGGTACACAGGAGTAAGGAGGAGAGAATTTGATACCACTGTTGGATCATTCATACGTACACCTTTCACATATATGGTTCCTCTTTCGCAGCCTGCATTTTAAGTAACAATCTCTAATGCTAACTGGCTGTACATAATTAAAGTCGCGTAAGGGCAGCAGAGGTGGCAGCGGAAATAATCTACCACAATTATTCTGACCATGACAAATGACCACAACGTCGCCCGCTACATCTTGCAAGGAAGGGTAGTGGTCAATTGTAATGTTGTTATCATTAATCCCTTCACTCCCATGGCGTATTAATCTAGTTTAAACTTATTGTCTCCAGACGATTTTATTCATCTTTGAAATTATGTCCGGCTGAGAAATGATGAATGAAGGCTATATCTAACAACTACAATCAGAAGTCTCCGATACATATAAGTTAGGTGGAACAGACCAATACAACACATCAACTGACTGAGAGGGTTAATGACACTGCGAGCTGAATTGTTATTGAGAAAAAAGAAGAATCGTTCAGCATGGAAAAAAAAAAAAAAGATCGTGTCAAAAGATTCTGTGAAAAACATCAAAATTATAAAAAAAAATAGAGATAAGAATAAAGTGTTCCTTTATAAACGTAATAAAACTGTCAAATGACGAAACAGGTGCAAGTACAACCTAAGCTAACTCGCCGCTGAAACTAACAGCTTCATATATTGATTCTGCAACAGACAGGCAAAAAGACAGCTGCTGGGCCACAACTACAAAAACAGGTCTTTGGGAAACAAAAATACAGTTTGTCCTTGTAAGTTGTTCCTGACTTTTTTTTTTTTTTCTGCAAAAGTCCTCAGCAAATTAATGAAAAATTTCGCTGTTACCTATAAAGCCGATTTGCCAGTTTCCACCAGTTTACTGTATGACTGCACGTAAAATACTGTGGTATTTTCCAACACATTCTTTACTTATCAGTGAAGACTACCAGTACACGTTCTCGAAATCAATGCCAGCATTGCACAGCGGCTGAGAAGCGTGGCAAACAGGGGCTGATCGCAATATTTCCTGCAGTAATCGGATAAAGGCAAGACTGGGTGGCCTCCCGCCGGATTTAACTTGGCCAAACTAATTAGTGGACCGGCCTCGCCAGGACGCCATTGAGGCTATTCAGGTCCTCGCCCACAGGTTCCCGCAGACGCTCTTGCAGGTCCCCAGAATACCTGCTTTCAGGTCCCGCCCAACAGATTTTGAGGTCTCACCACAACGAATCTTCGCCTCCCCTCCCTTCACACTCGTACATATTGTCCCCAGCGTCAAGTTTTGGGGTCCTATCAGGTACTGTTTACAAATTATATGTGATTAATTTTATGTGTAAATTATACTGGATCCCAAACAAGCACAACTTTATATATATATATATATATATATATATATATATATATATATATATATATATATATATATATCATCCAATCCTACGTTGCCCCATGCAGAGCGTAGGAGCCCGGGACTAGGCAAATAGGTCCTAACATTTAAGATGAGAGTGACCTGCCTCACTCATCCCTGAGTTGCATTCTGTGAGCAATAAACCCCAACCATCCTTTGGATATAAACCTTCACCGGGTCAATCCCACTGGAGCGTAATAATTACCCACTATACCACCAGGTGCCAAAATTTGGTTATATGGTTACCACCCAGCGTAATAAATGGTTTCCTAGTGTACAGGAAACCATTTGGCTTGTCACTCAGTGCAGAGTCACCCACAGGCACAAGGAAGAGGAAAGAATGAAGGAAAGAAAGATAGAAGAGGGAGTGTAAAGTCACCCTTAGGTAGAGGGACGAGGAAAGAATGAAGGAAAGAAAGACAGAAGAGGACGGAAGGAAAGAAGGATGGAGGAGAGGAAAGGGAAGACACCCGAGAGCAGCACTACATCGAGTGAGTGGATGGTGAGGGCCCCACCTACCACTATATATATATATATATATATATATATATATATATATATATATATATATATATATATATATATATATATATATATATATATATATATATATATATATATATATACACACACACACACACACTTAATATGCTGGCTTCACAAGCCTTCTACGGATACTTTTTAAACATTAGCCTATATACGCATGTAACTCCCAAGTAAACATGATCAGTGATTCACAACTGACCAGCTCAATATCCTCAGATGTTTAGTCCAGGTCCTACTGTGAAACCGGGACACATGGCAAACACACACTCAAGAATAAAAACCACTGGAACGTGCAGCTTTGCAATTGTGAGCACATTCATACATGATGTTTGAGGCCGATCCTATATGAAACTCTGCTGAATAAAATCTCCATACTTCTCAGGCTGACTTGTACGAGTAGAAACAGAATCCTGTTCTCTCTTATCTTACGAAAAATAATAATCGTGTCATTGCATTCTGATATGCTATCATCATCCCATAATAACTCCATCTTTCGGTGATTAGGAACTTTCTAACAAACTATCCTGACGCTTCAATACCTTTTCAGTAATGAGACAGACAGACAGGAATGAAAGCATAATGCCCTTCACCTTTGATGGCAGAGGTAATTATGACGAAAGAGATCAAGGATCCTAAACGATACCTATAAGCAGTCATGATAGCCAAAGGATCATAAGTGGTTTGATTTCACAATCACTTGAAACTGAAAAGTGTCGATGACTAATAAAGTGTATTTCTATCTTGGTTTATCTTCACTGTTTAGAGATGAAACCAAAAACAGGTACACAAAATGTAAGTTTGAACTAACTTCCTGAGTGCGAGAATTGTAGAGTAAAATTAACTCCGGGAGAAACTGCACTTACATGTACAAGTTATTTCTTGGAATTATCATGAATGTAACCAGTCAACTAAAAAAGTAAGCACAGCTCTCAAATAAACTGGGGTTGTATTCTCTTTCAGTTTTTCAAATATATATATTTTCCGCCACAAACGAAAGAGCGCCATCGCCCCAAGGCAGAAAACTCCCACTGATCCCGCAGCTCCGTCACAGTCTTTGTCGACCACCAGAGGAATGGTTTGTTCAAGCGCCCGAGGGGAAACTGGGTCAGAGGGCCTTAAGGGGCGCCGCCGCTATACACAAACCTTGTGCAAAGAATTCTTTACAAAGAAACTAGACATGAATCCTTTATGAGTCCCCAGTAGATGCAGGGACGCAGAGAAAGGAATACAAAGGCAATCATACAACCACACAGCTTTGGGTCCTTGCGGGGATGTGTGAGCGGGATGGAGCACTCATAAGCTACAGACTAAATGGGAAGGGGAAATAGCTGTGTAAGTTAGGAGTGCGACAGAGAATATGTAGCTAAGGAAAAGAAAAATTATAGCATTGTTAGTCTTCTCAGCAAGATTGTTATATGTGAGTGCTCTCGAAAATGATACAGGATATACTCTGCAAATGACAGTGTAGTGTATAATAAAAAAAAAATAAAAAAATCAGCGTACCTTGTTTAAACACTTCAGTTCAATGACGTATATCCTTCTCATTCTTGCCACCTCCAGACGATTCTGTTCAGCTTAGGTAGAGATTTTTCAAGCTGCAGGCTAGACGTATGCCTCATCAACCCCTGCACTACTACGATGTCTCCTAAGCCGAATAAAATCGACAACTGGTTGTAAGAATCGAAACTGATACGTTGTGGGATTGAAAGAAATTGAAGTAACATTTCATACAAGCAGTAAAAATACAAAACATTACAGTAGAGTTCGACAACTTTGGTTTGAGAGAAGTATAGAGGCTAAATGTATGAGCGGATTACTGCACAGGTATCAGTGACTGCTGACGTACAGAAGCTTGGTGCAGAAAAAAATAAGACATGGTATTATAGTATATCCATTGTCTGGGCCCAGACTTTTTTTTTTTTTTTTTGGTCAACTGGAGTAACATTAGATCATTACCAGGAGGTAATAAATATTATTGCTGAGCCAATGTTACTATTGGGAACAATGGTGGAGGTTACTGAGAACAATGGAACGTTATGGCAAACCAGTATACAGGTAAAAATGGTAAATTCTGCATAGTTCTCAAAATGCTTTCAAAATTTTCGATTAATCTTTCACTTCGCGAGGTCTTTCTTAAGCTGTTAAAAGTGCTTGATGGTAGCAAGAGTAAAACAGGACAGAAGGCATTGTATTTAATGAGTTTAACGGTGGTATGCATTATAGACTTTAACAAAGCTAACGGTCAAGTTCCAAGTAACCAAATATATCACTATTTATACCGCCTGAATATCCACAACTAGCGGCAGTGCAAACAATTCGCTGAGGCACCATATATCAAACTTTCCAGTAACAAGAAACCAATCGTGCTGAGCACACCTACATTCAGCCATGCCATTACCACCTCCCGCACAATCTTCGCTCACCCTGGGCCCCCTAATCACAAAGATTACGTCTGGGCGAGTGACTCGCCTGAAGACGTCACAGGAGCGGGTGAACAGTTCCTCTGCCAGACATGGTTAATGAACATATATCCCTTCTGGATGTCAGTGTACTAACCTGTATTTCAGCTTAAGCCTACATTGCTCGCTCAGTTCTAAAAAAGCTAAAATGTAGTACGTGCAGTCACAAACCTTAGTTTCTCTACCCCCCCCCCCTCCCTTCCAATGGTGGAAGGGGTGAAAGACAAAGGGAAATAAGTCCAGTGAATGAATATTTGTGATTCAGAAGTGTGTCTGTATGTGTTCCCCCGGCCTTTCTACAACCTTGTCCGCCAGAAGGTTAACAAACTTGGAATGTCTGTCTGCCCGTCTGTTGAAGTATCAATATAATTCTATATCTATATCTATATACCGTATATATATATATATCCCATTGGATCCCGGGGGTGCTGGGCGAGGCATGGCACTGGGAGGGTGCCGCCCTCCGCCAATCGGCTCCTAGTCGCGAAGCTCACAGGTCCCTACCCGGGGGTTCCCTGCCTTATAAAGATTTGAAAGATCCCATTTCTGTCCAATATTCCGGACACTGGGTTCCAATGGGTTAAATATATATAAACTATCGGATTTTATGTCCGACTTCAGTGTGTCCGACTCTGGCCAATGGCGTCGGGGGCCTATCCCAAGGCCCAGTAGTCCTCCTACACACCTCACCACTTCGGCGCTAACATCCATCGTTCATACTGAATACATGCTAGGGTTGTTTCACACAGGACTAGTGTACTGGTTTCAGCAGGATTATTTTTATGACATGTCGGCGGGTCTTCTGGTAGATCAGTAAAGTCTGCTTTTATGAGTTCAGTTCCTTAAACTGTTCTCTGCCCCAGCCGAGATTCGATCCTGGGTCCTTTATTGTATTATCACTCTCTTGCCTCTCCTTCCTCCCTCCTTACACTCCAAAAAGTGTAAACTACTGTATAATGCGCAGCTAGAGTATAATTTTGTATAATAGCAAATACTTTTGCGGTAGGTGGGGGCGCTCACCATCCACTCACTCAATGTAGTGCTGCTCTCGGGTGTCTGCCCTGTCCTCTCCTCCAACCTTCTTTCCTTCCATCTTCTTCTGTCTTTCTTTCCTTCATTCTTTCCTCGTCTTTCTGCTGTGGGTGACTTTACACTCCCTCTTCTGTCTTTCATTCCTTCATTCTTTCCCCTTCCTTCTGCCCGTGGGTGACTCTACACTGAGTGACAAGCCAAATGGTTTTTTGAACACCAGGAAACCATTTACTACGCTGGGTGGTGACCATTTAACCAAATTTTGGCGCCTGGTGGTTTAGTGGGTAATTATTGTGCTCCAATCGGACTGAGCCGGTGAAGGTTTATATTCAAGGGGTGATTGGGGTTTGTTGCTCACGTAATGCCACTCAGGGATGAGTGAGGTTGGTCACTCTCATCTTGAATGTCGGGACCAACTGCCTGGCCCCGGGCTTCAGCGCTCCTCGTGCGGCAGCATAGGATTGGATGATGGATGGATGGCAAACACTTCTATCCTGTCTGTCTGTCTGTCTGTCTCTCTCTCTCTCTCTCTCTCTTTTCTCAACGGGTGTCCCAGCAGGATATAAGGGAAAATTCCTCGCTCCGTCTCGTTCACGGCATGAGCAATTCAAAATTCTGCTACCTTTCGACTGAAAACAGGAATTGACTTGACACTGAGCGGAGGCCGCCGAAGTCGGCCTTTAGGTAAGTATGCGCACGTGTGTGTGTGTGTGTGTGTGTGTGTGTGTGTGTGTGTGTGTGTGTGTGTGTGTGTGTGTGTGTGTGTGTGTGTGTGTGTGTGTTCCAGCTATGTAGGCTATTCTGTTTTTACTTACATTTTCCCAGGTAATTACGGAAATAGTACTGTTATTGTATATAAAACTAATGTATACATTTGAAAGCTTTGGTGGGTTCTGCTTACACCAGAAGACAGCATTATCATGTAAGATGGATCAGTGGTACCAGAGGATGACAGAATGATGTAAAACTGATAACTGCTGTGGCACAGAAGAAAGACAGCGGGAAGCGGAAAGCCGTTCAACCGTTCCCGGGACGTCACGAGATCGAGACTCAGGCCTATAGCTACCTAGGTGGCCTTTGTTCAGCCCACCCACCCGCACGCCCTGGCTCAACCACCTGCACAATCAGTGCTCGCCATACCAGTAACAACCTCGCTCAGTACACCCGTAACACCCTTCCTCACCGTACCCGCATCACCCTCGATCACTACATCCACATCACTCTTTGTCAACTACCAGGCACCACCTTCGCTCTAAACACCCTCCCCATTCTCGCTCCCCACACCCTCACCACCCTCGTTCCGTACACCTGCACCACCCTCGATCCGTAAGTCTACACCTGCACCACCCTCGCTCCCTACACCCGCAACATGCTTGCTCTCCACATCCGTACCACCTTCCCTCGAAGCACCCTCACCACCCCAGCTTCCTACACCCGCACCACCCTCATCCTCTGCACCCGCACCACCCTCGCTCTCTGCACCCGCACAACCCTCGCTCCCTGCATCTGCACCACCAACGCTTCCTGCACCCGCACCATCCTCGCTTTCTACGCCCGCACCACCCTCGCTCTCATCACCCGAACCACCCTCGCTCCCTACACTCGCACAACCTTCGCACCCTGCATCCAAAATATCCCAAGCTCGCCAATATGTGATTTTGATACCGGATCTAAAGACGCTTGTATCTAGCTACCAGTACATGATGAGATCTAGCGATAACTTAAACATTTTTATCATCCATTTAAAGATATTTTATAAATTATTTGCATTTTGCTAGCAACTGCTGGAGTAGCCTAGTGTAGGCTATGCTACCAAAAGTTCTTCCTCTATCGTGCCTTTACTTTCCATGATTAAAGAGTAAAAAGCGGTCAGGATGATGATAATGTGTATCCCCACCAATATTCTCGAGATTTTTGCTTTATTCAAGCAATTTAGGTGCCTGGTGGTTGAGTGGTTTCAATGTTTTGGTCACAGGGACGATCTAATAATGGACACAGGCTCGATTACCATGAGGTGGCTGGAGGTTCCTTGATCATTTAAAGCCGTCAAGGAATGTAACCTGGTTTTCTATCCTTAAATTATAAATACTGGGCTACGGTAGCTTAGCTTTGGGACTCTACGCCTCGAAGGGGGCAATACGGGACTGAGAGTTACCGTGTATACCCAGCAACACTCCAGCGCCTTTCGATCTGGCAACACAAAGGCCACAACTGACCGCTAATGTCCGCATCTACATTCCCGCAGCCAGGCCCTCCACCCGCCCAACTGGCAAACTGTAGCCGTAAAATCATTAAAAAAACACATCTGAACTTTAAAATTGCGTTCTGTATTCTAATATCGGATTCCCATCGTGTGAATAGCGTTTGTCACCGAAATAAATGAGGCGGTGAGATTCTGAGCCTGGCCGCTAGGGGGATCTCGGAGGGGCCAGGAGAGGAGGGGGAGGGGGTGAGAGGAGGAGAAGGAGGGGTGAGGAGGGACGGGAGGAGGTTAAAGCGTGAGAGAAGGTAAAATGTGGGAGGAGGTAAAATGTGGGAGGAGGAAAAAGCGTGAGAGTAGAGTTAGAGTGGAGGACGGTAAGAGTGGGAAGGGGTGAAAGAAGACTGCAAGTGAGTGAGATGAGAGGGACGGGTAGGGATAGAGGAGAGAGAAAAAAACAGATGTATGGGAGAAGGAGGAGAGGAGGGAGAAGGAGGATAAGGGCGAGACAGGGGGGGGAGGTTAGAGGTGGGAGGATGGGATGAGTACAAAGAAGGAGACAGAGAAGACAACAAGTGAAGTAGAAGAGTGGGAGAAGAGGAGGAAATACAGAAATGAGGGAGAACTTGAAGGATGCAAGAAGTTGCACGCGAGCGAGCGAGCGAGCGAGCGACAGAGAGAGAGAGAGAGAGAGAGGGAGACAGAGACAGAGAAGGGGGGGGCGGGGGAGTGATGGAGTATCGTAGGAGACAGCACTAAGAGAAAGAGAGGTGAGAGGCGTAATCCTTTGTTTAGTGACCTATGCCACCAGGCAGGGTGGATGGGGTGAATGTGAGATGGGAGGGAAGGGGAGGGGAGGGAGATGATGGAGAGGGCAAAGGTGTGGTAGTAGGAGACAGGGAGGGCAGGGGTGGTGGAAGAGGAATAGGGGGTGAGGAGAGGGAAGCGGAAGTCGTGGGAAAGGTTAAGGGAATGTGGGAGAGGGGAAGGAAGGAAGTATTGGGGAGGGGAAGCAAGGGGAGTGGTTGGAGAGGGGAATGAATGGGAATGGTGGGAGAGGAAAATAAAGAGGGTGGTGGCAGAGGGGAAGGAAGGGTAATGGTGTTAAAGGGGAAGAAAGGGAAACGGTGGGAGAGGGAAAGGCAGGATAATGGAGGGAGAGGGGAAGGAAAGGGTGGTGGTGAGAGAGAAGAAGGAAGGGAGGTCGTAGAAGAGGGGAAGGAAGTGGGGTGGTGGGAGAGAAGAAAGAATCGGGGCGGTGGAAGAGGGGAAGGAATTGGGATGATGAGAGACAAGAGGGGAGGGTGAAAGAGGGAAAGGAAGGGGAGTGGTGGGGAAGGGGAAGGAAAGGGAGTGGTGGGGAAGGGCAGGGAAGAGGAGAGGTGGGGAAGGGGAGGGAAGAGGAGAGGTGGGGAAGGGGAGGGAAGAGGAGAGGTGGGGAAGGGGAAGGAAGGGGAGTGGTGGGAAAGGGGAAGGATGTGGAGTGATGGAGAAAGGAAGGAAGGAGAGTGGTGAGAAAGGGGATGGCTAGTGAAAGAAAATGTTCAGGAAAAACTTATACGACGCTGTGCTGCTATGATTATTCCTTAAGTTCTGGCTAAGTTGAATAAAATCAAGATATACCACCGTTTTAACCAGGAATCCTAAAAACAAAAAGGCAGCACAATTAGTATCATTATTAACAGGTTCAGTAACAATTTATACGAACGATATTTTACTTGGTGAGGTATGTTTCTTCAATCTGAGTTAGATGTAACAGTCTCGTGTCACATCATTCACTATCATGAGTAAGACAATGATATATAAACTCATTTTTACTGGAAGAGGACATACTGTACAGTGCAGTACAACACGGAGATAAAACAAAACACTTTATTCTGGCATTTAAAAAGCAAAACAATAAAAAAAATCCTCTTCTGAACTTAAGAAGAGATATATATAGAAGCGGATGCAAATGACCGGTAGGGTCGAGTCTAGTGAATGCAACGATACTGTTTTCGCCGACTGTGCAATGAAGAAATATATTCTTCCCGCAGAATTTTCTAAATCACTGACTAGACTATAATGACAGCTTTTTCATTCTTATTCTTGCTATTGCCAGATGGTTTCATTCAGCTTCAGACAGCCTCTTAGCAGTAAGAGAGGCTAATGAAGGTTATACCCAACCCTTCTCATTCGAAAGGTCATTTGTATGGTGGAAAAAAAAATATCATAAGAATCAAATTAAAACACGTACACTGTAACATAGGGCAGTGGAAAAGAAATACAGTACAATGCAAGAGTAATACAGTGCACTGGAAAAGTAATACAGTGCACTGGAAGAGTGCACTGGAAAGGGTAACACTGGGCACAGGAAGAGTAACATAATGCACTACAAGAGAAATACAGTGATTCCGACAGAGGCCACAAAGACAAGCAACCTTCCAGCCTCTCTTCCTCCTCCTCCTCCTCCTCCTCCTCGTGGACTCCCTAAAGCTTTTACTCTTTATGGCCGCGCCGGGGAGACATCGGGAGAAAAATGATCAAACTCGAAACGGTGGAAAAATTCTGGTGTGTGTGGGGCTGGTTGTGATGGAGCACCGCAACACCCAGACCACCATCCCTCCTCCTCCACCACCACCACCAACCTTCCTCTTCCTCCCCGCCAAGTGCATCTTTCTTGTATCACTCACCCACTGTCTTACATATACACATCAACTCTCTCTCTCTCTCTCACAAACACACACACACACACACACACACACACACGAGTGAGAGAGAGAGAGAGAGAGAGAGAGAGAGAGAGAGAGAGAGAGAGAGAGAGAGCATACACTTCTACCTTCCACATACACGACCACCTTTCTCTTACTACCTACCCAATACGTTCAATAGTCTTACTGTCCTAAGGCTTCCTACAGGACTCGTATAGACCAAATCATAAAAAAATCGCTTAAAGCAGCACCGAGGTAAAAGAAGGAAGTGAATCATAACTGAAACAGAAGGTAATGCAGCATGAATTGCTTAATCTCAGTTCTTTACAATCTGTGGAGGTTAAAAAAAAAAAAAAAACTGACAAAGATTTCTGTTCTGTGCCTTATAAAGACGATGACAAGGGATTAGATTCCTTTCTATTCCTAAACAGATTATACAGTTTTTAAAGTCATGTTCTGACGCATGCAGTCAGCTATCTTCACTACACAATCCCTGCCAAAGTTTATCTCTGCCTTTACATTTTTCCCGCTAGGACACACACGAACAATACTTCAGCTATGTCCACTATAATGACTGACGATCTATGAATATAAACAACAAAGTGCAAACTACGCGGGATTACAAAAATACTAGTCAGGTTACTGGTAGTCCTTCAGTACAGTTTTCCCCCTAACAGTGAGATCAGTCATCTGAAAGCAGTACCAACCTAACATCAAACGCATCACCGTGTTCAATGGGTTCATGTAGAATTCTTCCATCCCCTTCTTTACAGTGGCTGTGCCCTAATCTGAATACAATCGTCTGGATGTGGCAACTACAGGATAAATATTATATCACAGTGTTCGAGGGATTAAGATTTGTTGTTGCTGTGGCCTCAGGTTCATCTGAAGCATGAACCCATTGGACTGCAGGCTTAATTTGTCCTTCTACAGTCAACCATCCTCCTTTCTGGGGATTAGGAGGTTGTTGAAAATTGTAAAATCCAACAGCTGAGTCGCCCAGTGACATCGATGCCACCATATGAAAATGTCCTTCTCCAGCACCGGGGTTAAAGCTTATGAAGATAGGCTGTAAAGGTATGCGTCCCTTCCTGGTAGGCTGTTCCTTAGGTCTCTTCGGCCTGGCTTTCCAGTAACCCGGATATAGCATCTGTCTTTCTGTATGTGCACCAATACACACAAGGTCCAGTGAAGACCGGCCTTTTCCCCGGAACGACAGTGACAAAGCTACCTTTTCCCTATGCTGGCTAAGTATGAATGGGGAAGGGGCGTCTACAGTGGATATGCATATGAAAGTCAAAGTGTTGTACTGACTGTGTGTGTGTGTGTGTGTGTGTGTGTGTGTGTGTGTGTGAGAGAGAGAGAGAGAATCTGTATTTTATGTCATAGGTAGAACAAACTACAGTAGATATGGACAATGAAAGCGTTTGAAAGGACACACTACCATCATTGCATTAAATGTCCTCCATGGTGTGGGCTCGAACCCTAGACTCTGAGGCTCGCGCATCAAGAGATGAATACGCTAACCACCAACCCACCGAAAAACTTATTCACTGGCAAACTTCTGATCAACCCCCTGCCGTAACCATGATCTGCTTTTCTAGGACGGCCAAGGCAAGTTGCAAAGCCGTATCATGACAGCCAGGACGCTGAATCACACGCAAAATTACTGCAGCATCACTTCCTGTCGTTGGTAAGATTGGATTTGTGTAGGAAGGACGCGGACGGGAGACTGGAGAATTTTTCCATGTATCTTGTGTTACCCGCAAAAACAAATCAGAGCCACGAGAGGGAAATTATAGTGTGTCTGCTAGTAAATCAGGCCTTCCCAGCAGCAACACCGCTACCACACCATCAACATACCACATCACAGAACCAACACACCGCCACCACATCACACCGCCATCACATCGTCACACTGCCATCACATCAAATCGTCACCAAACCACCACCATACCACAGCACCTTCAATACATCACACCACCACCATATCACCACCACAGGACCACCATGAACTTTTAATGACCCTTTCAGTTCAAAGTGTCGCCGTCTCCAGCCGCCGATTCGATGTTTCCTTGTCTCCTCATTTTTCACGGGTCCGTATTCAATATTATATGCTCCGTCAAAAGCACTGGTTTACCACACCGCTAATTTCACACAGTCAAAAAACTCCTTCAATAGGATGAGATGTCCTAAACTAAATATGACAATCTGGTTTAACTGGAAATAAGTAAAAAAAGATATCATCGTTCAGACAGTCAAAGGTATCTGTCTGTCACTTTATACTCATATATCTATAACTGTTTATCTATCTATCTATCTGTACATCCATATTTGTCTGTGTATCTACCTACGTGTGTACGTGTGTATGAGTTTGTACAGGTATTATTATTAAATACTGTGCGGATAAACAGTCATGCATTATGCGTCAAGAAAATTTGTACCTGCTGCTCTCGCCTACTTCTGCTTATCGGAGAACTTTCTGGGGACGCCGCTTCTCCTTACCAAATGGTCGTGGTATTCCTTCTGCATCTTCCCTCCTCCTTTCACTATTTCTCACATCCTCTCAGGACTCTCTCATTCCTCATTTCCTCCTACACTTGCCCGCCATTCTCTCTTTTCCTCCTGTCCCTCCCCCAGGACCTCCCCCACCTGCTCCTGTCTCCCTTTACCCCTCCTTCATACCTTCCTTCTGCATCTTCCCCCCTCCCTCCCTTTGTTGTCCATTTTTATTTCTTCATCTTCCTTTCTTCTTCCTGCCTCTCTCCCTCCCTCTCCTCCGACATCCTCTCCCCACCACCGGCATCTACTTCCAGCTCCTCCTCCTCGTCCTCCATCTCCCTTTCCCACCCGTGCACCCCTCCTCCTCCTCATCTGGCTTACCGTCCCCCTCTGCATCCTCCCCCCCTCGTGGCCAGGTGACGTCATGGTAAGTGAGCGCTGGGCCGTGATGGATAGAATGTCGGGATGTGCAGCTATTCCCAGGGTACACCACCAACCTTGGATACACACACACACACACACACACACACAAACACACACAAACACACACACACACACACACACACACACACACACACACACACACACATACAATACAGTGGGGTAATTGCGCCAGATTTTTGTTGCGTTTTTCATTCCTTGCTAATGTTACGGAAACCAGTGTTGTGATTTGCTTCAGTTTGTTGCCCGAAGTTATGGGTATATGCAAGAGGAAATTATACTGTTAAATTCCTGTACACCAGGAAAACATTTACTACGCTGGGTGGTAACCATATAACCAGATTTTCGCGCCTGGTGGTTTTAATGGGTAATTATTGCGCTCCAATCGGATTCCAAGGGGTGGTTGGGGTTGATTGCTCATGTAATACCACTCAGGGATGAGTGAGGCTGGTCACTCTCATCTTAAATGTCGGGACCAACTGCCTAGCCCCTGCCCCCTACGCTCCTCGGGGCAATGTAGGATTGGATGATGGATGGATGGATGAAAAAAAAAAAAACAGCCACTGCACAAAATACCTTCACTGAGAGGCTACATGGGAACAGATGATGGCACAATTGTCCCATGCTTTGGGGCAATCGGGCCCTTCTGTATAAAATTAAAATATTTTCGTGCATAAACCCTGTTTCCCAATGGCATTTAAACCTTCAAACGAACATTAAACACTGCTGAGAACAGAACATTGTGAAATATATAAAAATCATGTTGCATACGCAGAATCAATGTTAAATATCTTTAAATATGAGTCTCTTCGTCACAAACCAAGGTTTCTCTAATTTTAAAACAATCTGCCCTGTAGATGTGATAATGATGTCTGCGAATGCAGGCTCCTTTAAAGTCAGAAACCTAGGCTGCACTTTTCGTGACTGTTTTTTGAAAAAAAAAAAAAAAATGCAATGGTTTCTTGCTCATTCAAACTGTGTAACACGCCTTTATAATGACAGTCTTTCCCATGGTCTCTACCTGGATAGTGCACTAATATATAATCATACTTTTCTATCCTGCAGTCGGAGTTTGTAAGTCCGCACGATCATATTGGTAAACGCTTGAACTTACCTGTAAATGAACCAAATACATAAGTTAGTCGTTCTCAGTGTGTTAAATAGGTTCACAACAATTATAATCGCCATTACACGTATTAATATCATGTCGCAATTACCCCATACAACCTTGGCGCAACTTCCCCGTTGGTGTATATAAGGGACTACACGCTATACACCCAAAGCAATAAATTCACATGATTACCATAACATCCCTTGTATTGTCCACAGTTACTCACAGCGTTTTGAAGTATGCAGGCAGATTCATTAATTTAGCACAAAACCTTAGCGATCACAGGAAATATTTATATGCAGAATTGATTAGCGCTTCCAGGAAATATTTTTACAGAACACTGATGATAAACATTTTTCTTTAAAAAGAGAACATTGTAATCACGTCGCATGGAGAAATGTAGGGATTATAACAGAACAATGAGTACCGTATGAATAAATTACTAACGGCTATATTTCAATAAATGCTACAAATTTTGGCAACTATTCGTATAATGGATACTTCCAGGTTGTTGGCACATTGACCCCGGACTTGGTGTGATTATCCCGCTGTATGGTATCTATCTATCATTATTTATCTATATCTATGTATCTGTCTATATCTACACACACACACACACACACACACACACACACACACACACACACACACACACACACACAGATAAGGGGTAAGTATATAAAGAGTATCTGAAGTAGTATTAAATCGTATACAGCTATCGTAGCTTCAAAGGCAAGTGTACATGACACTACAATCTGAAAACTGTGAAAACGTTCTCCAAAATACCTGAAAAATAAAACTGAAGTGTAAATCGATATGTATAAGTCGAGCAGAAAAAGTAAGGGAAAAAAATGGTTTGGGAAGTGAAGGAGGCGTGTGTAGCTGCTAACGAGGGCTATTGGTCCCCTCGCAGCCGCACCCTGACACACCCACTACACCCTCCACCTACATGTGTACACCCTCCCAAAACTCTTAAACATTCAGCCCAACACCCTACTGTATATACAATCTGCCACAACACATACAACCTGCTACAGCTATCCTCCTCCTGCCACAACGCGTATACACCCTGCCACACAGGGTAAACCTTGCTTCAACCCATATACACCCTACATTATCCTGTACCCTCTCACACTACTCATCCTGCCCTAGTCTGCAAACACACTACCACAACCATAGCCCTGTTAGTTCCTGTATCCTACCATCCCCACATACTTTGCTATCTACATTCTTCCATACCCACAAGTTCTGCTACAACTCGTACACTCTGCCACGCCCTACACCTCGCCACGCTTACATCATGACACACCCCTCCAACCTAATGCACATTCCATCTTACCACACTCAACACTCTACCACACTGTACACCCTGTGGTTATCCCATCTTACCATACTCCACACCCTGTCATATTCCGCATCTTCATGCATCTTCCATCATACCATACTCCACACCCTGCCACCCACTTCGCATCTACATATTGACTGACGTTGTATTTCAAGGGTGTTATTGTGTATTTGCCTTGACGTCAGTACTTGGGAGTAGTGTAAATATCCGGGCAAAACATCATGGCCAGATGTCCGTCACGGTGAGCATTACGTCGGTGAGCGAACAGAGGTGTCTAGCGTGCCAGTCCCTGTCAGGAAAAGTGTCGTACTTCCACCGTCACACCCACCACAAGTTTCTACCCAGTCACAGTGTTGATGCCGTTGTGTGTGTGTGTGTGTGGGGGGGGGGGTGGACTGCGAAGGAGTTGGCAGGATCTGCAGAATATGGGGTGCAGCAGGGTGTACGAGTAGAGTATGGTGAGGTGAAAGAGGCATCAGGGTGTGGAGTGCGGCAGGGTGCGAAGTGGGGTAAGATGGGATATTCATCATCTTACCCCACTTCGCCCTACATCTCGCCACCCAGCCACACTCCACACCCTGATGCCTCTTTCACCTCACCATACTCTACTCGTACACCCTGCTGCACCCCATATTCTGCAGATCCTGCCAACTCCTTCGCAGTCCACCCCCCCCCCCACACACACACAACGGCATCAACACTGTGACTGGGTAGAAACTTGTGGTGGGTGTGACGGTGGAAGTACGACACTTTTCCTGACAGGGACTGGCACGCTAGACACCTCTGTTCGCTCACCGACGTAATGCTCACCGTGACGGACATCTGGCCATGATGTTTTGCCCGGATATTTACACTACTCCCAAGTACTGACGTCAAGGCAAACACACAGTAACACCCTTGAAATAATACGTCAGTCAATATGTAGATGCTGAGGGGAAAAGATAAAAAGGTGGTGTGGCAACTGAGGACGGCAGAAAGCGGCAACGTTTGGGGTGGACACTGGGGCAGAGTTCATCATAGCGTCATCCAATAACTGTGCTCCCATGCTGGAGTAAATCGTTCTCGTTTTCGTTTTCGTTTTTCAAGGCTCCAATATGCTTGCATGTGTCGGTCTTGGTCACCTAATGGCGGCTCTCCACGCTGCACGATCCACTGCAGCCTCCCTGTTCAGTCCCTTAACCCTAAGGTCACACTTAATGACCTCGTCCCATGTCTTTCTCGGTCTACCCCTCATAACCCCACCCCCAATATTAACACTTCTCACCTTCCTCACCCAATTATCATCCCCCATCCTCTCCACATGTCCAAACCACCTCAATCCACCTCTCCTCATCACAACACCAATACACTCCAGTCCCATCCTACCTCTCAACTCTTCCATTGTAAACCCAGCCCCTCCAGGCCTTGGACGCAGGGACGCACTGCACATCCACCTTATCATTGTCATTTCTGTA
Source organism: Coenobita brevimanus (assembly GCF_032717465.1). NCBI lineage: Eukaryota > Metazoa > Arthropoda > Malacostraca > Decapoda > Coenobitidae > Coenobita > Coenobita brevimanus. Next base: position 26,934,683 of record NC_136979.1, read on the forward strand.
AGTCTGAGCCGGCGAATATCTTCCTCCTTCATTGCCCAGGTCTCACTGCCATACAGCACTACACTCCTAACGCATGCTGCATACAAAGACCCCTTAGCACGTAGGGAGAGCCCTCTCAATGTCAGGAGAGGCAAGAGCTCCCTGAACTTCTTCCAACCACTTCTCACCCTAACCACAGAGCTAGCTCCAGCCCCACCTCCAGCACAAAACATGTCTCCCAAATAACAAAACTCTTCCACACACTCAAGAGATTCACCAGCAAGTTCAATCCTTTCACGTCTGACAATCTCCACCTGCTCACCCCGGCACGCCGTACACATAAAATCGGCATTATCTCGCAGTCTACCTCTCATGTCTATTTATGTGACAACATATGCATGGGAAAACTGTGTTCCTCCGCCATCAATTCCAATATTTCTCTGCATTTGAAAGCTTCTCCTCTAATACAGCTTCGAAACTAAGGGACTCCAACAATTAACTCTGTCACAAGTAAGGACCCATTTAGGCAGATGAGTTTATTCAGTGGAGGCAAACTTCTGGTAGTCGGATTTAAAAGCGAGTCTTTAAGCTCACTTACTCGCATGCACTGTATCTTATTGTGGTTAATGTTGCAGTGCACGATGTATTTTAACAACTGTAGACCCTGAGCAGCCAAAAAGTTATAAAAACTTGAGTGATATCTCTGATGAAAGTGTTTTAGGACGTGATTTATATTTCTGAACATACATTTTTTTATCCTCCATTCAGAGGTTTTTCATAATCATATTTTTGGAAGCACGAAATAATTTAGCTATTCATTCAGTCGTTTTTTCAGCACTTTTTCCCTGGTGCACATAAAGCCTCTCAGCCGCCAGCAAAGGGTCGGAGTGCAGGCCGGCTTTGTAGAGGCAGCCGCAATCACGGGTGGAATTTATAAATTCTCCCAAGCTCAATTTGTGTATAATATTGACAATGTATACGTTTATCTTCACTTATATACCTACGAAACATATTACACTCGAAAGAGAATATAAAAAATGCAAAATACGTAAGAAGATATGATCTGTGACAATAGTTAGTTGTAAAAGAGACTTGCTTATCCAGTTATCTGGTTCAGATCCATTCTAAATACTTGTCATGGCCCTCTAAATGACGTGAGGCTGCGGCGGAGGGGGTGTGGTGGCCGTCTGTTTGATGTGGTCCTCCTCATTACCGGCTCCACGCCTCCACCAACGGGAAGGCGTGGGGGGGGGGAGGTCTAAAAGGGGGGATGGTGTAGGTCAGGGCTCAAAGGTCAGGAAGGGAAGGGCTGGTACGGATCTGGCTGGAGATGAAGAAAGGGAAGATTAAATATGAGTTGAGGGCAAGGATAGATTGGTACAGGTCAAGATGAGATCTGTGAATGTCAGGTAAGATAGCTGACGTGTAAGTTTGTCAAGTCACAAAGGTCAGGTTGGGTAGGATCAGTACGATAAGTAAGACACGATACGAATGTCTGCTACAGGTCAAATTGACATGGTTGACAGGTGAGAAAAGTGAGAGTAGGAGGGAGATAAGGCTGGGAGGTATTTTCGGTGTATATTAGGCCAGGAAGTTTAGACCAGATGGTGTTGGATGACGGGTTAGCAAAGGGCTGGCTGGGTTGAGGGGATTCACACACACAACTGGTCACCTCCGCAACATTCTCCTGTTTTCTCTCTTTTCTTGCGACCTCCAGTGTTTTCTAGCAAAAGTGTCCAAGCATATCGAATGGAAAGTATCTTGGTTCTGGTTTGAAATGATATACAGGAGATGCTGAGGAAGTTCATGAGAAAAGTGGGTTGAATCAAGATGGTGAGAGCAAGCAGAGGGCAAGCCAGCAAGCCAATGTGAAGGGTGGCCAGTTCAGGGTTAATATTGGCAGCAAGACTGTGGAGCTGCGAGGATGAACCTGTGAATTAACGGGAAGTAGACTGAGAAAGTAAGCGGGTAGAAGCAATGAGAGAGAGAGAGAGAGAGAGAGAGAGAGAGAGAGAGAGAGAGAGAGAGAGAGAGAGAGAGAGAGAGAGAGAGAAAATAGGGCAGGATGAGGTGTGAGGCAAAGACAGGGTCAGCTTGTGAATGGAGGGGAAAGAAAGGGGCTTGAAAAGTGAGGGGTGCAGCAATGACAGGTCGAGGCAATGCAGTGTGGAAGGGTAAGGCAAGGAGACGATGGAGTAGGGTGAGGCCACGACATGGTGGAGGAAGGAGAGGCTACGACACGGTGAAGCAGGGAGAGGCTATGACATGGTGGGGTAGGATGAAGCTATGGCATGGTTGAGAGGGGTGAGAAATGGAGCGGTAAAAGTGTGGACCAGTAAGTGGAAGGAAAAGAAAGTGAGGAAAGTAAAAGGGAGAGTAAGTGAAAAACAAAAAATGGGACAGGGGAAAGCTGTGACAGGGAGAGGCAGAGTGAGAATGAGGCAGTGAATGGAATGGAAATGGAAAGAGTGAGGAAAGCGGAGATACGATACTGAAAAGACAAGGACAGTGGGAAAGGTGTTAGGGTGAAACAGTGATAGCATGAGGTTGGATGAAGCAGGACGAGGCAGTGAGTGGGTGTGGCAGTGAGTAGGTGAGGCAGGGTGAGGTGTGTGGCAGTGAGTGGGTGAGGCAGGGTGAGGTGTGTGGAAGGGTGAAATGTGAGGCAGTTAGGGGGTAAGGCAATAATAAGTCCGCGCCTTATTTAAAACCTTTCCTAAGCCTACGTCATGTACATAATTACCTGTACATAATTTCATCTACAATTACACAGCTACAAAACACATCACAATCAGATAGATTTATATGAAAAAAATATAACAATGCAGAATAACTTCTTAAAAAAAAAAAAAGTGGCCACGGAGACCGGCTTATTGTACCAACTAGCTAAGATCTTTATGAATATGACCCAGGGCACAAGCTGGGGTAGATGTGAGAGTGGGGTGCAGGAATAAGGCCCAGATTCACCAACGACCTTCAGATGAACTCCCTTTTGTGACTTGTAAATTTTGATGTGCAGGAAGAACAAGGAACATGGGAAATTTTTCATTAACAAACTTCACATGATAAGTTTCCTCTGGTAACTACTGTTTCTATTTGCCCAGAGAACACACTATAACGGTACCAGTATAACCCACTTATTAACTGATACTTAAATGTTAACCAAGCACTACGTGGTGGACTGAAGGCTCAAGGCGCCCTACTCCTGCAGTCCGCTATCCTCTTTTCTGGGGACTGGAAGGGAGGTGAGGGGCATTTCTAGGGTAATATCCGTCCCTTTCCATCAGCATTCAACAAAACCGTTAAATAAAACTAGAGTGGATAGAGTATAATGAATGTAGGCCATGGTGTGTTTGGTGTTAGGTGAAGGAGCAGCAGCAGCTAACTACTGTATTATGATACGGGAGGAAATGCCATCTGGGGGGAAAAAAATGGTGTCCCGACCATGAGGGAGTTAATGGCACCAGCGCTAACATTCAGGCTCCCACGACTCACTGTTAGCTCAAAAAATCGTCTGAAGTCGTAGGGAACGGAATACTGTGGTTACTCCAAGGTATGTTTGGTGTCAGGTGGAGAGGCATCAGCAGCCACCAGTTATAACATGGACGGGAAATGACAAACGGTTTTCATACTAGGATTACGCGTTCATGTTCACGATTATGCAGTTTTAAATACGTGGATTACACACTAAATGCCCGGTCGCTTCATCACAATGCACGCAACAGCATTCGAACCACAGACTAATTTTTAATACTGCTGTACCATTTACTCTGTGGCTTTGGCTATGTGGAGAAGATGAAGTATGCGAGACTGACTAGGAGACAGCGTGTGAGGGAGGTAAAGATGGAGAGGGGGAGGAGGAGACCAAGGATGAGATAATGGGATTGAGTGGAGATCTATGAGAGGGAGGTGTGAGCTGGAGGGAGGGCAGCCAAATGACAGAGGACATAGCCACGTGGAGGTTCTTTGTCTGTGGACATCCCTTACGAGATTAAGGCGTCTTGCTATAGATTTAGATAGTTAACCCCTTTAACCCGAGGATATAAATTTTACTTTATCCTGATCATTTTTTCAGCTCAGAACAAAATTTTCGAACTATAAGATTATTTTGACTGTCAGAATGAAAACTCTTTTCAAATTTGAACAAAATCGGCTGAAGGCAACAATAATAAGATAAAGAGATAAGTCGTCGTATTGAAGTAGTTAAAGGTTAAAAAATATGATACAAGAAAAACACTACCATACATACATTCATACATACATACATACTGTACAGTACATTTATACATACATACATACATACATATATACACAATATACACAAAATCTTACACACCCATTGATATTATGAAGAAATACCCACTCATACCATGCATAATAATTCGAAACATCCATTTATATATATATATATATATATATATATATATAAACTATTCGCGAAAAAAGGACGTCATCCGGACTAGCGGAATGGAGTGTAAAAAAAAAAAAAAAAAAAAAATTGTGAAGTGTCTGCCTAAAGACCTGTCAGTCACATCGGAGTGTTCCTAGGCTGCCATGTTTTATTTTTCTGATCATACCCTTCTTCATCCTTCCACGTTCACAAGTTACCATTCGTTATTTTTCTGTTATTTACGTACCCCTTTCGTCACCATTTCTTTCTCCACTATGTTTTTTTTTTTTCCATCTTTAATTTTGCCCACCCTATCACTCCTTTCACGTTCAGAAGCAAGAACAGTACTCATCCGAATATCAAAGAGAATGTTTTTCTGTCTCTCTATCTGTCCCCTACGGAAACCGAGGAAGATGCATATAGAGCTCTCTAAAACTTTAACAGTGGCACCTTTGTACAGGGAATTTTGATGTGTACATTACAGTCGCTAAAGTGCGCCCTGATGGACTTGATTAAACTACACAGCAATAATCGTGGTGGTGGAAACATGGTAGCAAATGACCACAGTTTATTTATTTATTTTTTTTCGTCTACAGCCATATCATTATTAGCTACAACGAGTCGGAAGGGTGGACGGACTGATGGAGTGGGTGGGTGGGTGGGTGGGTGGGTGGGTAGGGTTGGTGGATAAGCAGGTGTCGAGGGGCAGAGTGGGTGGGTTGGGTCAGCCAAGTTGGGTGGGTGTGGTGAACAGCGTGGGTGGTTGAGCGGGTGCGCAGGATGGGTGGGTGATGTGGGTGAGTGGGTGGGCAGGGTGTGTGGGATGATGGGTGAGTGAATGAGTAGGGTATGTGTGCGGGTGGGTGAGCAGGGTGGGTCCGGTATTGGGGAAATGAGTCCATGGTAGGAACAGGTTCATGGGGGGATATATCTCTGGGGAAATGGGCCCAAGGAGGAGCATAGATTCAATGGGAAAATGAGGCCCCGGATGTCTCCTTCCACAGGGGGAGTGGCCACCCAGGGTCCCAGGCAATGCCGGTATGCACGATCGTACAGTTTTACCCAAGCAACGCCGGGTACTCCTGTAAGTCGTCTATTCGTTTGTTATTTATATCATTCCTTCGGCACCGTTTTCATCTCTTCCACTATTATATTCTTCACCTCTACTCTTGTTCTCCCTACCACTACTACAACCTTCTCGTTTACAAGCATGTATTCGGCATCTGTCTTGTCTTCGTTTTTTTATATCTTTCCATCCTCATCACTATCTTTCTCAACCACGACCTATGCATCACCACCAGCCTCTTCTTTCACCACTCTCCCTCCACTTCCCTCCTCCACCACCATTCTCATTCCTTGACCACTCCTCCACCACTCCACCACTTTCCTTTCATCTCCCTCCACCACCACTCCTTCCTTCACTATTCTTCCCCAACACTCCCTTACTCCACCATTTTTCTCATACACCAGTCACCTCCTCCACTCCTCCAACATTCTCCTTCCTTCTCTCCTCGTCCTCCACAGCCTCTATCATCTTTCTACCACGACCTTCCCTTTCGCTAGTATTCTTCATCCAGCATTTCCCCACTATTTCTCCTCACATCACGTTTCTCTCTCAGCCATACTTCATCTTCGCCTCTCTGTCTGTCTGTCTGTCTGTCTGTCTGTCTCTCTCTCTCTCTCTCTCTCTGCATGTGTGAGTGCGTCCGTGCATATGAGCGGGCATAGGCGTGATCTGTCTAAACTGAAACCAAAGGTTCTATGTAACTGTGGTAGACAGGGAAGCCCACCATCCACTCACTCGATGTAGTGCTGCCTTCGGGTGACAATACTGGATGACAAGGCAAATGGTCTCCTGTACACCAGGAAACCACTTAGTAAGTTGGGTGGTAACCATATAACCAAATGATGCTTGGTGGTTTCATGGGATAAAACGCCCCATCCGGATTGAGCCTGTATGGGTTTATATTCGAGGGGAGTTGGAGTTTATTGCTCGCATAATGCTACTCAGGGGCGAGTGAGATTGACACCCTTGTCTTAACTGTAGGGAACAAGCAGTCTAGCTTCTGGGTTCTAAGACTCTGATGGAGCAAAAAAAGGACTGGATGATGGAGGAACTTATGTCTCATCGTTCCCAACTACCCAAGTGCATTAATTACGTATCTCAGACTAAAGTCAATGCAGTAAAAATCACAGTTTATATTTGGATAAAACTCTAATATTGCATTTCAGACCAAATACTGCTATTTGCCCTGTGACCAAATATTGGTTTTCTTAAAACTGTGCTGCTTAACTGTATGGCTGCCATCAGCTAGTCATGATGGCACCATGAAATTACATCCTCTACTGGCCTATGCATGTGGGTCACAGAGTGTGTGTATATACGTATGTGTGGAAAAAAGAAAAGCAAACACTTAAAAACAGACCCCGCCAACCCAAAGGGTCTTTCCTTCTCTTAAAGAATAATTGAGAATTGCTTTCGCGAAAAAGAAAATGTAATGTTAATCTGTCTCATTCCACTGTTCTTGATTTGGGCCAACATTACTCTTCCACTAGACCCTGTTCACCACCTATGGTTTCTCTTTGTGGCCTACCACTACACTTGCCCAACCACTACAGTCCCTGTCTCACTAACATAATTCTGTTTCCTCAGTTTCGTCACCCCATCACTTTCCCACTTTAACCAGTCTCCTCCCTCTCCACCACTCAGCGATCACTGCTTTTCCCCACCAACGACCTCCCACCAGCAATCTCCTTCATTCCACCACTACTACTTATCCCCACCATCGCTCCGGCACCGACCCTCTCTCCACCACTCCGACCCCATCACCCACCGCCCTAAAAGTCAGTCACCCGGCCTTCACGACCACTTTCAGGCACTCTCATCACCCCGCTCGCCTCGCTAACCCTTACTTTCGCATCACATCGCATCAGAGCTCACTTCATGCTCCTTCTGGACCTCAAAAACCCATGTGTGAACAATAACACCATAGAGACCTACCGTCATCATCATCATCATCATCATCATCATCAGAATGAACCTTTTCCTGACCCTCATATAGCATCAATGAACACCACATGCTCATCCTGTACCTTAAAAACACGGGTATGAATAATAACACCTTAACAGCCAGCACAAACAAGCATAATTAAACAAGAGTAATATTAACCCTGTAGCTCAACAAACTCTTCTGGTGTTTGCTAAATTAAAATCTGAAGATGTAACAGTAACAGAGAAAGGGTTACTCAAGACAGTGTATAATTCTCTGAAGGTCAAAATTCCTCTTCTGGTGTTAGCTTGTAAAAAAATATGCAAGTGCACCAACATCGGCCAAATTATTAAAAAATAGTTGGCATGCAGCGCTCTCATACTAGGTCCTCAATATCATTATACTTTTTAATACCGGTGCCTAAAAAACAGCATAATCAGACCTGTATGATCATCATTATATCTTAGATCACAAACAACACTGCAACGTCGAGTAGCCTACGCAACTGAAGTAACACAACAGAAACAACTGACTGGTGTCATCCTCCAAGCATCTCGAGTTTACCATAATGTCTACAGTATACAACACTCCCAACACAAAACTGTTTAGGATCTCACAAATGTATATCAACCAATTACTTTCAGGTCATGATCATAATGATCATCTCTCACAGCACCATCTAAGCTGTTTATTAATCCCTTCAGGTCGAAGGCATCATTTATGCTTTATTTTTGCTGCCACCAAATGATTTTATTCAACTTAAGACCTCTAGTAAAGAAATGGTTTATGGAATATATATATATATATATATATATATATATATATATATATATATATATATATATATATATATATATATATATATATATATTTATATGAGTATGTCAGTGAATTTGTGTAACCTGTGATTTCATGAAATTTCTAGTCAATTCGTGAAATGAGTGAATTGGGATGGATTAATTTAAGCTGGATTAACTTAGGCTGCGTTCGGGTTAGGCTGGGATAGTCTAGGTAAAGCATCGGTTAGGTTAAGCTAGGTTAGTTAGGTTAGGTTAGGTTGAGTTAAATGAATGCTAACTCATGTTATGCGTTCATCTAAGCTAACCTAACCTAACTAACCTACCTTAACCTAGACTATCCAAGTCTAACATAACAGCAGCCTAAATTAACTTCGCCTAAATTAATCCATCCTCATTCACACTCATTTCACGAATTGACAAGGGATTTCATGAAACCACTGGTTAAATACATTCAATAACATTTATATAATATACAGATAGACAGACAGACAGACAGGTAGACAAATACATACACAAGCTAGATAGAAGATAGACACAGAAAGCAGACATAGAAGATAGATAGATAGTTAGATACAGACAGGCAGATACAGCCCCTCCATTCTGAAAAGCCTCCACTGCACTGAATAATATGGTCCTGATATAGCAAGAATGAAACACAAAATATGTAATAACAGTGAAGAGCTTAAAGAAAAGGTAGTAATCTAACACAGACACAAAGATCACAACTAAGAACAGGGCCGTAGCCTTTACACACGTCAGCAGTACCGCTTCTCACCATACCAACATATTCCCGCCACAACTGCATAATAGTCAGGTGATCTCCGTCTCATTTTACACCACAGCCATATCCAATAACGACGCAACCCACACCAAGGATCTCTTCACACTTACGCTTCGTAGTCTCAAGCGCCATAGTTCTAGTTGGCTGTGGAGGTCTCTGCGCCTCTTCCTCAACGATTTATTTTGTACATTACACCTTAATAATCTTGTTTGTAACTGATGCAAACTTCGTCGATAATAAAAAGACATTCATAACATACAGAGGTCTATTATGTGGTTGGCAAAAATAAATCGCTAAGGAAGAGGCACTACGGAAACGCTATCAATAACAATGCAGTCGTAAGGTCCTTACTTTCGTCACCTTGGGAGGCTTTCTAGCACCTTTGTCCAACCGATTTATCTTACGTACTGCCCTTCAATATTTTCTTTTCTGCTGTTCCTATCTACAATAGCGATATGAGCGAATAAACAACATACAAAAGAAGCTTAACGCGTCTTATGTAGAAATAAACTGGGAATGAAAATGTGCTACGATGCCTTCTTGAAGTCCGATGACGTATGACATATTCTTGTTATTTTCAAACAAATTTCCTCGGCCTAAGATAAAGATTTAGAACTGAAGGAATTATAAAGAAGCCTTAATTAACTCGTTCACTACAAGGGGGCCCCCCAAAGTTGAAGGAAATCGTGGAAGTAGCAGGAATGAACTATTAAACTACAGTACATCACCAGACGGAAGGGGTAACTGAGGAGAATACGATGCTACGGGTCTTCATCAGCACCCCAGCAGGCAGAGGGATACGCCTAACTGGCCTTTTAAGCGACCCGCCTCTATGGAGAGGCTTCAGCTCCAGATGCGGGACTAATTACTGATATCCAAGTTTGATTATCCCTCTATAATTAATAATGTTTTGATGGGGCCCCATTACATGTAATTGGTTCAGGTTAGCTGAGTTTTGTGTAAGGTAGCGGAACTGAGATCGGCCTCGTATTATTGATAATTATGAATCGGGGAAGCGTTTCTAAAGGGTCTTACAACGACTGCAGGATAAACAGGTCTCCATAAGTTATCATTACATATGTCTTGTTTTTGTCATTATTTCAAAATTCGGTTTAATCTTATTGTGAAGGTCTGTTGGCTGTGAATGAAAAAAAAAGTATATATAGTACAAGCAATCCTATGCATAACTTGAGGCTGCAAAAGTTTACGAGTACCGTCCCCAGTGAGCAAGCATCGTTTATTTTATCTTTTCCTCTACAGTGATGAAAAGATACAGTTTTCGCATCTGCAATGCTCTAAAAGGCTATGTCGGCGCCACTACGTCGACAAATCACTTGCGAATCAGATGACGCAAGTTACTAGTTTTATTTTGCTACAGCCAAACGATTTCATTTCGCTAAGACCTCCCTTACTGCCTGGGTCAATGAAGGCTGTACCTAATCCCTGTGTTTCGATAGGTCAACCCAAAGCTGAGTGAAACTGCTTGGTGGTAGCAAAAATTCAAATAATACGTCAACTGATACAAGCAGTTAAGGTTAGCAGGGTGTGGTGTCACCGATTAGCAAGGTGTAGCATCACCGGTTAGCATGGTGTGACATCACTGGTTAGCAGGTTGTGACGTCACCGCAGTACATTACCGAGACACAGTAAGGGTCAAAAGTTTCCCTACTATTCCAATAAGACAACTTCACACTTAGGGTATGTCCATCACTTTCTTCCCCAATTCACCATATCAAAGATAATCATTTATGGATATACAGACACACCAAGCTCGATCAACGTAGGAATATCAGCCTGCAGAGGTAAGTGGATAGCCGAAGAGGTGAAATGATAGGTGAACACTTGTCTTCGACTGTATTTCTTAAAACAATCATGATATTTTTTCACGATCGACCGAGTTAGCTGAAACACAGAGCGAAATATTTAACCCTTTAACCCCATCAATGAAACACATTTCCCTTATAACCCTAAAAGAGAGCGAATTATGTAACACTAACTCCATCATTAAAACAGACTTGCCCTTAACTGTGTGGAATCTGTGGCTGTGGGAAGAAGCAAAGGTCTCTAACTACAAAGGTGGCATTCCAACCCAGTTAATCATCAGTGATTCTTTGCAAGATCTCGTTAGGTTTCGACACAATTCGGGAAGGTAGCAGAGAAATTACTGATCTCTCCTGCACTGTCAACCAGAAAAGTATAGGCCCTCTTACAGCATGCATCATTCTGAAACATGGACGAAGCACTGTGATATATAGGTCAACCTGTGATTCCAAGTACAAATAGGAGTATTGTCCTTGGTTTTTATTTCTACTCTACACTGCATAACAACGTCACACAGAAACTGCTATTATTTTCCAGACACCAGGTTTATGGACTAATTTGTCTACGGCATTAGCTCGTTCTCATGTCAATCGAACGCCAGGGATCGCCGGTGTGATATAACTTTTTATTCTTATTTTTTACTACATAAACAATCAACGGGATCCTTGGACTTTTTCATTGTTATCTTAGCCCTTACCATACATATCACCTTCAGTTATATCAATATGCATACTGTCTTAGGCTTTTATATTTTAGGATTTTCGATACACATTGCTGGCGACTTTTTTTAAACACATTATCATCAGGTTTTTCATACATGTAAATTGGACCATTTTCATCCACATTACCTTAGAAAGCTCTTTCATAAATACCATCACCTTTTTCATATATAATATTTTAAACTTTTTCATACAAAAATTCCATCAGGCTGTCTCACAAACATTAACTTGTAAACTATATATATATATATTTTTTTTTTCACATTAAAGGGTGCTTTCACACACACACACACACACACACACACACACACACACACACACACACACACACACACACACACACAGGTCTTTATCAAACATACTCTGTGTTTCCCGACTATCGAACAGAAGCTGAGAGTTTCAATAGGCAAAAGAGTATACGATATCGGAGTATTTGGGAGTATTTGCAACAGAACAAGAGGAGGAGAAGAAAGGGAGAATACGAGGAGGAGGAAGAGGAGAAAGAGTGAATACGACGACAAGGAGGAGGAGGAGGAGGAGAAAGGGGTAATACGAGGAGGAGGAGGAGGAAGAGGAGGAGGAGGAGAAAGGGAGAATACGAAGAGGAGGAGGAGGAGGAGGAGAAAGGGAGAATACGAGGAGGAGGAGGAGAAAGGAGAAATACGAGGAGGAGGAGGAGAAAGGAGAAATACGAGGAGGAGGAGGAGAAAGATGAGGCAGGAAGAAGAGTTGGGAGGAGATGGATTAAGAAGACGAAGAAGAGAGAGAGGAAGGCGTGGAGAGAGAGAGAAAGGCTGATGATGGCTGTGGTCGAGGAGGAGGAGGAGAAAGAAAAAATAGTGAGGAAAGATTGTAGCTTCTGGTAAAGGAAAAGCAAGAGGCAAACTTATTGAGTATGCAGAGAAAGCATTCAGGAGGAGCTGGGGGGGGGGGGTAGGAAGCAGCAGGGAATATGTGCTGAGAGAGAGAGAGAGAGAGAGAGAGAGAGAGAGAGAGAGAGAGAGAGGATGTGGATTGGTTAGACAGTAGACAGATAGGGCAGAGAGTGATCCTAAGAGAGAGGGTAAAGGAGATGAGTAGATGTGTACAGAACCAGGGGCGCACCCAGGAATATTTTCGGGGGGGCATAAAAATGAAAATTGTGGCTAGAAAAAAATCATGATTTTTTTTTAAAGCGACTATTAGTGTTTTTCGTTTCTTGCAAGGAAGGAAATTTCGGGAGGGGGGGCATGGCCCCCTTGGCCCTCCCTGGGTGAGTCCCTGTACAGAACGATCTAAAGGAAATAGAAACGGAAAGGGCAAGAGTGTGGAGAGTAGAGAGAAGCTATCGTAAAGAGTAGTTATGCTCAGAAAGATCTGGAGGGAATATGCAGAGAGATGGAGAAAGCTGCGGGAAGGATGAATGCAGGGCACAAAGTTAACACACTGGATGAAAAATAGCTAGAAGCGAAAGGGTAAGGTGGAGAGTGGCCAGAGAAGAGTGGTTAGGTGGAGAGATGGAAGCATGGAGAGTAAAAATTTAGATAAAGAGCAGGGGGGATTATGTGAACAGACGAAGAGGACCGTGGCCTGAGTTGAAAGTGGATGGGACAGAGTGGATAAATACGATAAAGAATATACTGTATATAAGAGGGTAGCATGGAGAGGGCACAATGCACATGATAGTCTGTGGATTGATGAGAGAGAGAGAGAGAGAGAGAGAGAGAGAGAGAGAGAGAGAGAGAGAGAGAGAGAGAGAGAGAGAGAGAGAGGTATGATTATGTAGGTATGGAAGTGGATATGTGGAGACAGGGAGAAAGATGTGGACTGTTTAGGAAGTGAAGACTGTGCATGACGTACTGTATAGTGTGTGAAGGTGGTGTGGTGGCAGAATATACACATCTATAGAGGACATACGTATAATTTAATGCAAGCCAAGACTTAAACGCAGGGCCTTGATGCAAGCCTCCCTCTCGGTTGCTAAGATTAAACTCCAAACAGACATGCAAGCGACACCACAAGCTGACCAAGATATATTAAGAATTAAGTACCTGGCTTATTCACGTTACAAATTCTTTCTTTTATGCACAAACTACTGTAATTCAGTTATGTAAGTCACTCGTGGAAATCATCTCTTTGCCTAAAGCGCTTATTTCATTAGTTACCTAACAGAGTTGTCAAAAATTAAGAAGAGTACTCAGAGAGAGATCTCATCAGATCAAGACCTGCACTGCATTTCTCGTTTTAAAAAGCTCACGGTGGAACATTTTACAACAGATTAATGTCTTTCTCTAAATATATATGGCTGCTGTCTCTTCTCATTACGGCTGGAGGAAAAAATCCCTTCAGACGAGCTGGAGCATCATAATCTGTCCACCTGCCTCCTGCCTTATCCTCCAGTTCTTGGAAATAATAATCATGGGAGCAGATTCGTTTGCACAACACAGCCTGCTGGTGATCCGGCCTGAATGCCTGTCTGGCGTGGAGACCTGCCTTCTGCCGCCCCTACCTTCATCAACTTCAAAGGAGACGGAACCCTTCGGAAGAGACCCATCTGCCTCCCCAGTCTGCCTCTCATCCTGGTTTACCTCCCTCTCATCCTGACCTGCCTTCCTCTCATCCCTTCTTATCCTCTCTCATTCAGCCTCTCTTTCTGACTCTCTCTCTCTCTCTCATTCTGCATTGCTTTCTTTGTCTGTCTGTCTGTCTGTCTGTCTGTCTCTCTCTCTCTCTCTCTCATTCTGCTTCTCATTCTTATTCTCGCTGGTCCTGACTCCAGTTTGCATTCTTCCTCAGTCTGCCCTCTTGCCTGCCCCAGTATCTCTTTGCCGTCTTGCTAGCTCTCCTCTTATCTGAACAATGACTCACTTTATCGTCCTTCATCTTCCATCAGTGTTATCTCCTCCATGCTGGTTTGAGGCCCATATACAACTTTTTATTTTTAACTTGCTTATCCTCTCCTCTCCTCCATTTTCTCTCTCGGCTTGGCTCTCTCTCACTCCGCATCTCGTTTTCTACTTCCGAGTGTTTATTTAATCAAGCCTTCCTTCTGTTTTTAGTTTGCTAGTTTCCATCACGCTCCAATTTTTTTTTTTTTTTTTAGCTTTTCATTCCAGCTCATACTGTACTTTTCCTTTAAATCTGGACACACACACACACACACACACACACACACACACACACACACAAATGTACCTAAATCCGATCAGTGTCCTCCGCGATGCTAAAGTCCATCAATTTGATAACCAACTATGGTGGAGGAAAACTAAACGCAAGAAATTATAAAACAAACAAACAAACTATGATATAAACAAGCGGGTAGGCGACGATGGCCAGCTCTAAGCGGACCAAGCTTTGTCAGCGACGAGAAGTGAGTTTCGACAGTAAAAGTCATTTCTATATGGAGGTACTCCAGTGGAATATTCTATCCAAGAACCATGGCCCTGGCTTAATAATCTTCTGAACCTTAGCATTTCGCACGAGAAGGTCGTCATTTTACAGCTTCTCATATTTTCTGCACTTGATGACCTTTGACCCCTGACCTGGCAGACATAGGTCATGCATGCACGAAGCAGACTTGTTGTACTTATTAACATCTATAAGCATGCAAAGTTTCGTTCGATTCCATCCACCCACTATGGAGCTGGGGAACTTGAAATTTGCGGAATGGCCCACTAGAGGTACAACTTCTGGGTGGCGCTGCCAGCGACTGGAAATGGGTTTCGGCACAAAAGGTCACTTTGTATGGAGGTATTCCAGTGCAACATTCCACCCAAGAATCATGGCCCTGGCTTAATAATCTTTGGAGCCTTAGCATTTCGCGCGAGCACAGTCGTGATTTTACCTATT
Source organism: Coenobita brevimanus (assembly GCF_032717465.1). NCBI lineage: Eukaryota > Metazoa > Arthropoda > Malacostraca > Decapoda > Coenobitidae > Coenobita > Coenobita brevimanus. The sequence continues at coordinate 26,949,991 of NC_136979.1, forward strand.
TTCACTGTTTTCACATTTGATGACCTTTGACCCCTGACCTGGCCAATGTATCACATAGTTCTACAATAGAAGGCTGTAGTACTAGTCAATGTCCATAAGCATGCAAATTTTCATTCAATTCCATAGTGCCGCTGGGGAACCAAGGGGTCATTTTTGAAAACAGGTACTGGTTGCCAGGGACGCTGAGCCAATCTTCGGAAGGTTGCCCCTCGAAAACTAGAGGTGAGAGGGGATAACTGGATGGAACACTTCCGATAGGGAATGACATCAAAAATACGACTAACGAAATCAGAGCTATCTATGCCCATTAGTAATGCTTCTACAGCTCAAAACCTGAAAACTATGAAAAAAGCAAGTTTTTGGATGTCGTTAGGCAATGAGTAGTTGCCTGGCAACCAAAACCTTGAGGATTCATCTAGGTCATAGTTTGGTCATTGTGTTCAAGTTTCGTCGCAATCGGTTAATTCTGAAGGGTAGAAATGTCTGCCACAATTAAACAAGAAAGAAAGAATACCAGAAAGGAAACGCGACTAACAATAAGGGCAACATGGAGCTGGTCAAAAATACTGTCATTTCAAAAGTCATCAGAGTCATTATTGTAAGACGTTGTGAGGGGAAAGTAAGAAAGAATAAGTGTCATATCCTACTGGGCGTAAAAAGCTCCCTAGCAACTGTTCCTTACCAATTGCAGTTTATTTTTCCCTAACGTTATCTTTTACGCTGTTTAAACTACCTGTGTTAATAATAGGATGACAGACTGCTGATTCCTACAGAGTAATATGCAAAATTAGGAAATAAGTATGAGGTACAAGGTAAACGAAAGCCACTTTATGACATGAGACTATGACCTACGATGTAAACGAGAAGGTAAAATAAAATACTTAAAGAAATAAAGGGGATAAGCATCAGAAGTCAGCTGCATAACGTAGTTTCTGCAAAAGTTTGAAATGGTTTGTTGTATTTCTGACAAAAAAAAACAAAAAAAAACACATTAAGGACAGATGTCTTGTATACGGTAACTACAATGACAAGCAAACCGATAAGTGGTTTACAGTAAATACAACACAGAAGAGATGCATTTGTAGTCTCAGTGGAAAAACTGTACTGCACACACATCTGCAATATACTGTTTTAGAGAAGTGCTTGGCCAGAAAAGATGCGGTTACGATATTTTGTACTGCGTAGTTTCTGTGAAAGTACACGTGGTTAGAACTGATGTACAGTGAAGTATCTGCTAATGTTGTACACAGTTTGTCGCAAATGATGATGATGATGATGATATACCTGCCTCCATCCCCTCCTCCCTACTCTATAATCCAGCTTGGGAACACCGTGTCCGGACGCTCATTTCAGGGAAACCCACCTGACGTCATCTTATTGAAGCCCTTTGTTCGCTCCACCGCCAATTTCACAGACCACTCTTGTCCCTTTCTTCTCTCTCTCTCTCTCTCCCTCTCTCTCCCCCCCCTCTCTCTCTCTCGTTCTCTTTCATATCATCACCATCATCACTATCATCACCACCACCACCATCACCATCATCCTCTTAAGGTTACTGAGCGTTAGGTAGGTCAGTCCGGCTCTGTGTCCACCTCAGCTTGTCTTGACCTCGTTGTGGGATAAATCGCTTTCCTACCAGGGTTTATTTTCTATTCTATTTTATTTTTTATTTTTTTAACTTGTGCTGTCCCCAGGAGATTTTATTACGCTCAGGGGAGCTTTTTCTAAACGTAAATTGCCTTCATCACTTCCTCAACTGACAGGTCTTTCCCAAGATGAATTAAAATGTTTGGAGGTGGCAAGAGTACACTGTAATAACACACTACATTGACTGAAATGGTTAAACTAAAAAAAGAAAAAAAAAAAAAATGGTCCGAGGGAGAAAAAGAACATAGCATACCTCGCCGAAGGAAGCGGTTAATGGACAACTTTCCTAAGCAGCGCAAACCGTCTGACGATAGTAAAGAAAAAACAATAACTTCACCTGCAGCAATCGTCTAAGTGTGCCAGTAATAAAGGACATCACGGCACTCAAAGGGTTAGCGTAATACTGGACGTCCCATGTTAGTGAACAGTTTTTAAATCAAGTCAGGCACTGTGAAATCTATATCAACCATCCCCCCCCCCAAAAAAAAAAAGCATTTTCAGTATATCCTGTTCTTTAAAACGCAAGAGAGCTGTAAATATTACTTTGAAAAGCATGAGTAAAAAAAAAAAAAAAAAAAAAAAAAAAAAGTTAGCTCGCAATACTGAGGGCAAGGGAATTTTCCGAGGAGTATCATTGTTGGATCTTCCTGCCGGAGGTACTGAGCTGCTGAATCCTTCCTCTGTGCCACCCTCATCCCTTTGTGCCACCAGCCTCTCTCATCACTCCCTGCCCTCTTCTAGCTCTCTTACCTTAGCAGACACATAACGAAAGGTCGTGTGGGGTTGCTCAATAAGAGGACGAACGCATATACGAAAGTTAATCGTCTGCCAGTCCTACGATCTTTGTATTTTATTGCCGGTTAACGTAAGATAATTTTATTCGCCTGCACAAAGCCTGCAGTAACGAAAAAGTAAAAACGAACTTAAGTTCTGGATGAGTCCAGAAATTTGTATCTTATTCCTGCTAATGTCAGACAATTTCACTTGGTTCCAAAAAACCAATGTAGCCAGAGAAAGTAAGTTCCAGCCCTCTCACAACGAGAAGTCTCCCTTATGCTGGACATCATCGTCTGGATGTAACAAAAATATGTCAGACTTCATCATACTGATGGGATTAAAGGAAAGGTCTGCATGGACACAAAAATAGAAAAAGACCTGAGGGAAATGAAATATGCAGAATTCGGTATCTCTGAAGTCTCATGAAAGTCCCTACGCACCCCATTATTTAATGAGAAACAAGGCTATGATGATGATGATGGTAAAACACACGGCAGAGTAGGTAAAAGAGATTGGGTAGTGAGAGTGATAATTGTGGTACAGAAGGAAGGGAGAGGAAATAATGAACTGACGAACTAGCAAGGAAGGGGAAATAATGAAGAAGGAAGGAAGGGAGGGGATATAATGAACTGACAAAGGAAAAGGGCAAAGCAGGGGAATACAGTTCATGAGCGAATGGCGTGGGGCCCGACAGGGAGGAAGACGAGAGAGAGGCCGGAATAAGAGAAAGAAGACGACAGGAATAAGAGGAATAAAGTCACAGATCCAATCCTATCTAACTCTGGGAAAAAAAAAAAAAAAAACGATAGATCAAGTCTTTCCCTAGAGTCACCAGAATTTAAAAAGGCAAGAAACACAGCCTCCTTCTTCCCCGTGTTTCTGGACTCCGATTTACTGGCGGCCATTGTGCAGAGGTCTGAAGTTAGCGTTCTTAACTAGATAACAAAGGGCAAGTGAAATAATGGGGAGTTTACTGTGGAGATCGGGATGCTCTGTTTGGTTCAATATGAATCGCTTCTCTTTGGTTCCGTTCGACTGTAGTTTCAGAGGGTTGGGTTGGGGTGGGATGGCATGGGTTGGTTTTGGCGTGGGTTATTGTTCGTTACACCATGTCAGGCTGGCTTGGGTTACGCTTCCTTGTATCAGGTCGTTTCAGTCTGGCTTCCTTTTGTGTGGTTAGGTTAGTTAAGCTTCGTTATATTCAGTCACTTCAGCTTACGTCTGGTGTGGTGAGATTAGGTCAAAGTTATATAATTCCAAGCAAGGTTAAGTTAGCGTAAATACAGAGACTTGGTTCAGAATTTTTTATTTTCATCAGATTTGGGTAGACTGGTGTTGTTCGGCTCGGAATGGCCAGGTTGCCGTAATGTATGGTAATAGTCTGGCTGGGTTAGGTTAGGTTAAAACAAAGACGAGGCACCAAATTCCTCCCTCCATTATGGCTAAAGTTACGGGATTTTACGAAGCTTAAGAGGGTGTCACGGCGCTCCAGCCACACTATATTACTGACAGCAAAATACTAAACTTATCCCTTAACCCCTTCAGTGCGAAGGCGTCTTGTTCAGTTCATTTCGCTACCCCTCACTGATTTCTTGTAGTTTATGGAAGACCTTTCGTAGTGAAATGGGTTAGGAACAGTATCCATTAACTCCTGTACTATGAGATGTTATTCCCAAAATGAATAAAATCGTCTAAATATTGGAAGGATAAAAAAAAATGGCAGACAGGAAAAAAATGTCATGTCTATTACAAGTTATTGAATAAAAAAAAAAAAAAAAACTACATCCGGCTCTAAACACACAGAGCTTCACCTGCGGCACGGATATTTCCTTTCTTCATGCCTATTTCTTTTCTTGAAATGATATATATATTTTTTTTACACTGCTTGCGTAGGAACTAAATTTGCCCTTTCATATGCAGGCCAGGCAATGGAAAACTTACACGAGTATCTAAAGACACAATATAGGAAAAGAATGAGAAAGAGGAACAGAAAAATGTATTCTTCTCCCACACATGTATTATTTACAAGATTTAGAAAGGGCGAGGGGAATGGAAGACGCGGCTGGAACGGTCGGTGAGGCCAGGTGGAACGTGTCAGGGCAGGTGGAGACACGTGAGTGTGTGGTGGGGGGAGGTGAGGGAACAGGTGAAGGGGAGGTGGGCGGACAGGTGAAGGGGATATGGCGGACAGGTGAAGGGGATGTGGCGGACAGGTGAGGGGAAAGTGGGACAGGTAAGGGGGAGGTGGGAGGACATGTGAGAGGGAGGTGGGGGGACAGGTGAAGGGAAGGTGCGGGGATAGGTGAGGGGAAGGTGGGGAGACAGAGGGATGTGGGGGACAGATTAGGGCGAGATGGGGGACACGAGAGGGGATGGTTGGGGAAAGGTGAGGGGAGAGGGGGGACAGGAAAAAAGGGGATGAGGGACAGGTGAGGGGGAGATGGGGGACAGATGAGGGAGAGATGGGGGACAGATGAGGGAGAGATGGGGGACAGGTGAGGGAGAGAAGGGGGACAGGTGAGGGAGTGATGGTGGACACGTGAGGAAGACATGGTGGACAGGTGAGCGGGAGATGGTGGACAGTGAGGGAAAACTTGTGGACAGGTGAGGGAGAGATGGTGGACAGGTGAGAGGGAGATGAACAGGTGAGGGGGAGATGGGGGACAGGTGAGGGGGAAGTGGGGGGACAGGTGAAGGGGAGGTGGGGGGACAGGTGAGGGGGAGGTGGGGGGACATGTAAGCAGATAGGTAATGGAACAGGTGAGAGGGTGGTGGGGAGACAGGTAAGGGGGAGGTAGGGAGACTGTTGAGGGGGTGGTAGGAGACAACCGAGGCGAGGGGGAGGTTGGGGGACATGTAAGCGGACAGGTAAAGGAACAGGTGAGGGGGAGGCAGGGAGACAGGTGAATGGGGAGGGAGGTGGGGGACAAGTGAGAGGGAGTGCGCGGAAAGGTGACGGGGAGGTGAGTGGGGGAATTGGGGAACAGGTGGGGGAAGTAGAGGAGATCGATGAGGGGGAGATAGGAGGGCAGTAGGAGGTTAAGGACTGGTGAGCGGGAGGTGGGAGGGAAGGCGACGTAACATGGAGGACAGGTGAGTGGGAGGTGGGGGACATGGAGGAAAGGTGAGTGTGGGGGAAGGTAAGGGGTGCAGGTGGAGTACACAGAGTACAAGGGAAGTAGAGATATAGCAGGAAGCCTGTTGACCCATGATGAGGTTATGTTGTGGGGAAAAAAGCTAATTCTACTAAGGTCTAACCAGCGTTTAAGAGGAAAAGACAGAAAAGGGGAAGACAAATGTGTGTGCTTGTAGGGGACGAGGTGTTAGATAAAGGAGAGATTTAGACATGAGCGGGAGGAGGGGGGAGAAGGTAAGTGTGACAGACAGGGTGTCTGAAACACACGTGAAAGACAAGGATGTGAAAGACAGGTAAGAAGGAGGAAGAGAGGAAGGAGGATGCATAAGAAACAGGCGACAGCAGAGAGTGAAAACAAGAGCGGCAAACAGGCAGAGGAAGAGGGGAAAAATAAGAGGTGAAGCAGTCAAACAGAGGGCGGGAGAGATGGGTAAGGCAGACAACGGAAAGGAGGGAGGGAGAGGTAAGGTAGACAAGCTAAGAGTGAGTAGACAGGCAAAAGGGGGTGGGGGATTTAGAAAGGCACAGGGAGGAGTTAAGAGGCAGACGGGTAGAGAAGGGAAAGTGATAAAGATAGATATGGGGAAGGTGGGGTGAGGTAGATACGAAAAGAGGTAGCCAGGCACTGGGAGGGAGGTAAGAGGCAAACAGGCAGAGGAAGGGAGGGAGGGGTGAGGCAGGAGGGGGTCAGGTATGCGTGCAGGCAACATTATTTATCACGGTATTTAGCTTTCGATCGAAGGAAAGGTCTGCAGCTCAGCCTTGACTCACCCCAGCCCTAGACGCCAGCCGACACCCATTAACCTTCAGCATTAGGCACGTCCCTTTCCCTCTCCTCCATGGCTGGGAAATAATGCAGACTCCCTGGCTTCCCTTTTCATCGTTGTCTGGACTCGCTGTAACTTTGGATGAAGTTAGGGCGAATCAAGGACCTCGCCCCACTCAGGTCAGAAAACACTTTCTGATGTATACTGCCCGGTCATGTAAGATAAAAGATGGAATAAGGACGGCTCGTTTCCCGAGGCCATGTGCTGGGAATTCCGCTTTTCAGTGCCAGACATGATGAGAGTGGCGGTAACAAGCCAGTGAAACGTGTTGTTCTAAAGGTCATATTCTAAACTGCATAGGAAGCCGAGTAAAGCTACTTCCTTAGCGATTTATTTTGTATACATCTTGAAAATATTCAGATAATTATTTATATCGTTTGTACACTCGTATAGTCTGCATCAACAACATGAAAAAGGAGACCGAGGTGCAATGTTCAGAAATGATTGCTGAGGAAGAGATGTTACGAAATCCCAACAGCCACTCAGATCACGACCCTTAATCTATGTTTTACTCTGACCTACACGATCAGACAACCTGCTTCGGTGTAGCGAGGCTTTGTAGAGTGCGTCTGAAAGTGACTAATTCTGGCAGATGCATCCCCGGTAGCATTTTCTTTTAGTGACGGGCGGTGTTAGGAGCGCAGTTACTGTATCATGTGCACCGGACTGCAAGGACACAGATAGGACAAGGGCTGCACAAATTTCTGAACTTGGCAGTAGACGGAATCATCGCCATCCCTTAAGCGTTGCAAGAGCGGTGCCTAGTGTGGAGGAATTATGCTTCCGGGGTGGAGCCCAGAAATTCGCCGGCTCGATTATTAAGTGATTGGATATATGCCCATTTCACTGAACACTCTTTTAAACTTTTCGTGGTTTTATGCTCTACTTTTAGCTGTGTGGAGCCTACCAAGCCCAATTATAAGGATGGCGGTGGTTGATCACTCGGTGTCGTATTAATTGTGTTTAGTTTCCGGCCAGAGCTCAGGCGCACTGAACTGCTCTCAGATAGCAATGAGGCTAAACAACAGGGATTCCCAGTCGGGGGTTAATTACATTACCTGTGTGTATTTAGACTCTTCTGGGGGGTAATGAGAAAAAAATACTTTACCATCATCATCGTTACCACATTTCACACATCATAATGAGGAAGTACTGATTTTTTTTGAAGATAAAAAGTAAAGAAACAAGGAACATCAGGCAGAATTGTCCTCTTCCTGTTACATAGGCGGCAGGAGTTAGGTTCGTAACACAAATTCTGAGCACTGGAATGGCTACATTTATTATAGAGAAAGGGTGCGTTGGCTCCAGGCAAATACTTCCACTCTTTTTAATCGCTTATTCTGACAGAGAGGGACCACATGAATAAATCTTCGCCATTTCTAGCCAGGAATAATACTGCAATCCATACTCATTACCACTAGATTATCGAACAAAGATATATCTATTTTGGAACTCCTGAACCAAGCTCCAGTTAAATTAACTTTCACTTACGGAAATCCTACCTACACTAACCATGTGATGCATTATGTTAGGGTAGATGTGGAAATCAAGGCAGTGAACATAAAATGATTGGGGACCCTTGGTATACAGTGATCCAGGGTTTAAGGATATCGGGTATGGATCTTTAGATCCTACAGTGATCGACAGCGCACACATGTAGCGTGAGAGTCTGCCCACCCTGGATGATGAAGAGGCTGCCAGGTTAATTAAGGTAGGTATTCCAACGTTCCCTCTCTCCTGTCCCAACACTCTCTCCCTCCCTCCTCTTCCAATCCTCTCCATCCCTCTTTCGCTCCTCCTTTCCCAACACACATTCTCTCTCTTCCCTTCCTTCCTTCCCCTGCCCTTCTCTTATAATCATCTCATATCCCTCCTTTCCCCAACTTCTTCATCATTTCCTTTCTCCCCTGTTCCCATCACATATTCCTTCCCTCTCCTCCTTCCTACCGTTTCTTGTCCTCTCTCAAACGCCCTTCCTCTCCTATGTCCCTCCTTTCCTACAATTTCCTCTCCCTTCCTATTCTCCCTCTCCCTCTTTTCCGCAGTCTCCTCTAACTTCATCCCTACCTCATCCCATTCTACCTACTACGCCAACCCTTCCTCCCAACCGTCCTCACACCACCTATGAGCATCAGGGGGAAGATGGATGTGGGAAGGAAGGTGGCTGAGGGGAGGAGCAAGGGGGGGGGGACGAGGGGGAGAAGTGAAGGAGCGAGAATGAAGGTCGGGGAGGAGAGATGCAAGGGAAGGAGAGTTGAAAGTGGGAGGAGAGTGTAAGATGGATGAAGCAGCTAAGAAAACCTACACTCCGGCAGTCCCTGTCAGCATACACTCCCCCTTCCCCCAACACTCATCACACCTAAGATGTCTTCTGTACGTCATGTCTTTCCTTGCTTACAGTACCAAAGGCCATGAAGTTGAAATAAAATAGTCTGGTGAGAAGACTATATTAAAAATGTTCTCGGACTTAACCACGTCACTACCCCCTCCTCTTATTTTATAATATCTTGATAACTTGAGACAATTTTAAGGGAAACTTCAAACTTGTGGGGTTAAATACTGCCCTTATTAAACCCATCAATAGATTTTTCCCAGTCTGAAAAAGCAGTCTGAAGGAAGTAATATTGTAAAAAAAAAAAGGTCGTACTGAAGGAAGAAGTTAATGGAAACTGACTTGAAACTCCAGTACTACACCCAACAGAACCAAGTGGGTCTCGTCACACTGAGGTCAACATCAGACATATTTCTGACACAGTCCAGTCTTTCAGGTCGGGATAAGGGTTGAAAGAACACTCCGTTTCACGGGGCCACGTTCTGGGCACTCAAGTTTTTAATGTTCGGCATCATATGATCGGCAGAGAGGAACGAAATACCTAAAACCTGGCGCAATGAAACACGGCGTTCTTCTTCTAAGTTTTACCCTGGCCCACACGGTAAGACAATTTGCAACAGAGTATGTCCGATTGAGACCTTTGAGTGACCATGCTTGTCTCACCTTCAACTGGCCACGCCTTTATTTTCTGTTCTCTCTTATTTCCATCTCTCCGTCTGTCAGTCACTGTCCAAATCTGTTCCTTTACTGGCCAATCCCGGCATCAATCTGCCAATCAGCTTTACAAGAAGACCACCAGATGAAATGAGTGATGTAAGAGTGACAGTGTGGGGTAGGAGTGTGTGGTAGGAGTGCAGAGGTGATGCGTGGATGAGGGGCTGTGACATAAGGCAGTGAAGCATGAGTGAGTGATGGATGATCGAGGCAGGAGTAAGAGTAAAGACTGATTTAAGAGTGAAAAAGAGCAAGGTAAAATAAGGAAGGAGTGAGGAAATGAAGTAAAAGCTAAAGTGAGGTAAGAGTAAGGTAAGACTGAGGTTGTGGTAAGACTATGGTAAGAGTGAGAGTGAGGAGGGACAAACTGAGATAAGAGTGAACACGAGTGACAGTATGAAGAGTGGGAGAGTGTGGAAGGAGTGAGACAGGGAAGTGAAAGTGAAGAAAGAGTAAAAATGAACTGCAGTATGTGAGACTGAAGTGAGAGTGAGGTAAGTGTGAGAGTAAGGAGTGAGGATGAGGTAGAGTTGAGGATGGGGCACGTCTGAGGAAAAGTGAGAATGAAGTAGGAATGAAAGACTGAGGTATGGGAAGGAGTGAGATAGAGTCAAGAGTGAGGTACACGTGAGAGTGAGGAAATAGTGAGGCAAGAGTGAGTCTGAGATAGAGTGAGCGTGAGGCAAGAGTGAGTCTGAGATACGAGTGAGTCAGAAATAAGAGTGAGTGTGAGGTAAGGGTGTGAGTTAAGAGTGAATGTGAAGTGAGAGCGAGTCTAAGGTAAGAGTGAATGTGAGGTAAGAGTGAATGTGAGGTAAGAGAGAGTGTGAGGTAAGACTAAATGTGAGGTAAAAGTGATGTGAGGTAAGAGTGTGAGATAAGAGTGGGTGTGAGGTAAGAGTGAGTAAGTGTGGGTGTGAGGTATGAGCGAGCGTGAGATAACAGTGAATCTGAAGAAAGAGTGAGTCTGAGATAAGAGTGAGTGTGAGGGAAGAGGATGTATGAGGTAAGAGCGAATGTGAGGTAAGAATGAAGCTGAGGTAAGACTGAATGTGCGGTATGACAGTGTGACGTAAGAGTAAGTGTGAGGCAACTGTGAGTGTGAGGTAGGAGTGAGCTGGATATGAGTTATGTAAGTGTGAGGTAAGAGTGAGGATGAGGAAAGACTGAGCCTGAGGTTAACAATGAGAGTGAGGAAGGCGTGAGAGACTGAGGAAGGAGTATGCGAGTAATATGTGACGGAGAGAGTGATGTGTGAATGAGGGAGTGATGTGTGAATGAGGGAGTGATGTGTGAATGAGGGAGTGATGTGTGATGAGAGAGTGATGTGTGAATGAGGGAGTGATGTGTGAATGAGGGAGTGATGTGTGAATGAGGGAGTGATGTGTGATGAGAGAGTGATGTGTGAATGAGGGAGTGATGTGTGAATGAGGGAGTGATGTGTGAATGAGGGAGTGATGTGTGAATGAGGGAGTGATGTGTGAATGAGGGAGTGATGTGTGAATGAGGGAGTGATGTGTGAATGAGGGAGTGATGTGTGATGAGAGAGTGATGTGTGAATGAGGAAGTTATGTGTGAATGAGGGAGTGATGTATGAATGAGGGAGTGATGTGTGAATGAGGAAGCGATGTGTGAATGAGGGAGTGATGTGTGAATGAGGGAGTGATGTGTGAATGAGGGAGTGATGTGTGAATGAGGGAGTGATGTGTGAATGAGGAAGTGATGTGTGAATGAGGGAGTGATGTGTGAATGAGGAAGTGATGTGTGAATGATGGAGTGGCGTGTGAATGAGGAAGTGATGTGTGAATGATGGAGTGATGTGTGAATGAGGAAGTGATGTGTGAATGAGGGAGTGATGTGTGAATGAGGAAGTGATGTGTGAATGAGGAAGTGATGTGTGAATGAGGGAGTGATGTGTGAATGAGGGAGTGATGTGTGAATGAGGGAGTGATGTGTGAATGAGGAAGTGATGTGTGAATGAGGGAGTGATGTGTGAATGAGGAAGTGATGTGTGAATAGGGGAATGATGTATGAATGAAGGAGTGATGTATGAATGAGGGAGTGATGTATGAATGAGGGAGTGATGTGTGAGTGAGAGAGTAATGTATGAATGAGAGAGTGACGTATGAATGAGGGAGTGATGTGTGAATGGGGAAGTGATGTATGAATGAGGGAGTGATGTGTGAATGTGGAAGTGATATGGCACTGAGAGAAAAGCAGGAGTGAGAGGGTGAGGCAGGAGGGAGGTGGTGAGGCAAAAGTGAGGGAATAAGACAACAAGAGTGATGTATTGAGGCAGGAGTGAAGTACTGAGGCTATAATGAGGGAGTGAGGCAGGAGTGAGAGGATGAGGCAGGAGTGAGGAAATGAGGCAGGAATGAGGAAGCAAGGCAGAAGCGTGGACGTGAGGCAGGAGTGAGGGAGTGAGGCAGGAGTGAGGCAGAAGTGAGGGCGTGAGGCATGAGTAATGTAGTTAGGCAGGGCAGTAAGGCAGGAAGAAGGCAATGAGGCATGAGTGAGGGAATGAGGAAAGAACAAGGGAGTGTGGCAGGAGTAAGGGAGTGAGAGAGTGAGGCAGGAGTGAGGGCGTAAGGCAGGAGTAAGGTAGTTATGCAGGAGTGAGGAAGTAAGGCAGGAACGAGGGAGTGAGGCAAGAGTGAGGGAATAAGGCAAGAATGAGGGAATGAGGCAAGAATGAGGACGTGTGGCAAGAGTAGGGGAGTGAGGCAGGAATGAGGGAGTGAAGCAGGAGTGAGGGAGTGAGGCAGGAGTGATGTAATGAGGCAGGAGTGAGATAGTGATGCAGAAGTGGAAGGGACAAGTGTGAGGGAGTATGCAGGAGGGCGGGAGTTAAGGCAGGACGAAGGCGTGATGAAGAAGGTGGTTTGATATGAAAATAAGGCTGGAGTGATGAAAGAAGGCAGCCTACCTTATGAAGTGCCGACAAACAATGGCCGCAATAATGTCGACGGAAACCTCACACACAACAAACAGCCTTTTAAAAAACACAAGGCTAAATGAAACTGTGAAAATGTGCAATGATATTAAAGTATATTATACAAAATAAAGAGGTCAAGAGACAGTTTCTAGTACCCAAACAGCCTATCTACAAATACTGCATCCACGCTTTAAAGTCGAAGGCGAAATCCCTCTTTATGTCAAAGGGGGGAAGGGGTGTACGAGTTTATCATAACTATCCACCAGCTCCGCTTTCCTCTCCGCAGGTGATCCGGTGTTAAGGACTGACCTGTCCTGCTGACACAAGGAAGGCCAGGACAGAGAAGGGATAAGGACGTAAGGGTAAGGGGAGGTAGCATACGCGTTTGCTGGCAGTGTCGATATTTTTGGCGGCATTCTATTTCCACAAAATTGGGATAAAGTTCCGACTGCATCATGCAAAATGGAAGGGAGTTTATCCTACCGCTAACTAAACGCGAACACACCCCTTGAAATAAAGAGGATTATCACTTTCAGCTTCAAGGCTGAGAATATCGATAATAACAAAAGCCTAAGCTTCCCTTCAAAGCTGGGAATATCGATAATAACAGAAGCCTAAGCTTCACTTCAAAGCTGGGAATATCGATAATAACAAAAACCTAAGCTTCCCTTCAAAGCTGGGAATATCGATAATAACAAAAGCCTAAGCTTCCCTTCAAAGCTGGGAATATGATAATAACAGAAGCCTAAGCTTCCCTTCAAAGCTGGGAATATCGATAATAACAGAAGCCTAAGCTTCACTTCAAAGCTGGGAATATCGATAATAACAGAAGCCTAAGCTTCCCTTCAAAGCTGGGAATATCGATAATAACAGAAGCCTAAGCTTCCCTTCAAAGCTGGGAATATCGATAATAACAGAAGCCTAAGCTTCCCTTCAAAGCTGGGAATATCGATAATAACAGAAGCCTAAGCTTCCCTTCAAAGCTGGGAATATCGATAATAACAGAAGCCTAAGCTTCCCTTCAAAGCTGGGAATATCGATAATAACAGAAGCCTAAGCTTCCCTTCAAAGCTGGGAATATCGATAATAACAGAAGCCTAAGCTTCCCTTCAAAGCTGGGAATATCGATAATAACAGAAGCCTAAGCTTCCCTTCAAAGCTGGGAATATCGATAATAACAAAAGCCTAAGCTTCACTTCAAAGCTGGGAATATCGATAATAACAGAAGCCTAAGCTTCCCTTCAAAGCTGGGAATATCGATAATAACAAAAGCATAAGCTTCCCTCAGTGAACAGATAATAAAATAAGTAAACCGAATGAAGGAAAAGCGTCATACTACCTACAAATCTATCCATAATTTTCAATGATCAAAAAAAAAAAAAAAAAAAAAAATCCTATCCTCCGATAATAAATAAATTAATAAAAAAAATCGCAAAGAAATGAGAGCTCAAGAACAGCACACCACCCAAAGATATCAATTAAAAGAATCCAGTCGTTCGATAATAACAAAGGGGAAATATCACCGAATAACAGCTCTAGAAGCAGCATCCGATACACAACCTCTATAAAAGTCAAATCTAATCTCCCAATAAAAAAGTATATGGCAAAGAAATAAGAGCCGCAGGGAAGAAATTAAAGTGCCTGGCTGGCTCGAAGTTAATATCAGGAAGGGAACGACAAAGGAGTGAGGGAATATATTATTATCCAAGGCGGCTCCTTCTTGCCGGATGGCATGGGAATGTGGAAGATGTCCCCTGCACCCCACCTTCTCCTTAAACTCCCTCCCCTTTCCCACTACCTCTTCCATCTCTCTCCCTTCTACCTTTCCTCCCCCCATCCTATCCATCTACCCCTTCCTTCCCACTCCATTTACTCCCTCCATCTCTCTCCCTCCTGCCCTTCCTCCCCCATCCTATCCACCTACCCCCTCCTTCCTACTCCACCTACTCTCTCCATCTCTTTCTCTCCCTTCTATCCCCTCTCTGCTTCGTCTCCCCTCTTCATTTCCACCTCTATCTATCTCTCATTCCTCCATCCCTCTCTCTACCAACACTCACATTCCGTGATTTCTATCCCCGTCTTTCGAGAGGAGACTGGGAGAAGAGGAATTAAATGCGGCATGTGCGAAGATGAGGTCAAAGGTGAAAGGTGAGAGGCAAGGGTGTAACAATATAATGGCATGCCAGAGGTGACAAGGTTAGGTGAATAACGAAAGGAGGAGGCAATAAAGTGATTAAACCGGATGAATCAAGGCACAGGTATGCATATGAGTGAGTCGAAGACATTTCCGGAGAGAGAACTTCAGTAAAACGCCAAAAATCTGCGCGACAGTGTGAGCAAACACGGAGTTGCAGTGTGGAAATACCGAATACAGAACAACTAATCTCAAACATCTTCACTAAGAAAAGTGTGTCTCTTAATTTAGAAAAAAGTCTGCCAGCTGCAAAAGTAAATTAAAAGACGTCATCGTACTGCAAGGGTGAACAAAGACTGTTTCTCAAAGGTCACTCTGAAGTTTAATGAAAATAAAACGGTCGTCACCATATTAACTGAGTTTCTAAATATATACTTTATATTTATAATGTTAAACATCGCACTTTATTCATGCCTGGCTCCTACCATTTTCATCCCCACTGTGACTTTCTTTTTTATTTATCACATAATTCTTTTTTTTATACTTATTCATTACTTTGTTTTTCCATCATAATCAATAAGCTACTTCTCCCAGCTCAGTTTTTGTGCTATTCTCTTTTTATAAGTAAGCCCAATTTTACGCCTCGTCATAACAAGCGCCTCAGTGGTATGGCTGACAAAGCTCTAGTGTCGCAGTAGTGGGCCGACCCGCGTACGCTTTGAATCCAAGAAGTGGCTGGAGGCGGTTGTCATCTAACCGCTGACAGGATTTAGGTTGGTCTCCTTTACGGCTTCAATGATTCTGACTAAGTTAACCAATCCTCGTGCCCTCCTACGTCCCCAGAGAGGCAATATAGGTTTGGCTGTTTTTGTCTGGCTGCTGTCTTATCTGTGAGAATTGCTTGCTGGGAACAGGGAAGTGTGCCCCACTGTTGGTGACGGATTAGATGGTATTTTTCATATTTTTGTGTTTTTTCCCTTTCTCGGTTCATGAAACTAATATACCATAATTATATTACGGTAAAGTGAATATGATGATAACGAAAATGAGTATGATAATTACAACTACGATGACGATGATTACCATTACGATGGCGATGATGATGGCGATGACAATGGTAATAATGCCACATTCTCACAACCCTCGTCTTCCATCTTCTCCAGCTTCCCTGCCTTCATCTTCCCCTTCCCCACCTCTCCTCTCCTCTCGTGTCGCCTCTCATCTTCCGTGACTTAAAGTGAAAACTGGCAAATAAAAATAAATGAAGAGTAAGATCATGACGAAAATGAATATGATAACGACGACGGCGACAACGATGACGATAATGAAGATGAAGATGACAAAAACATGTGAAGATGATGATGATGATGATGATGAAGATGATGAAAATGAGTCACATGACATCACCCTCCTACAATCTTTTCCTGACGTCTTATTTTCATCTTCCCCTCCCTCCACCTCCCTCCGCTACTCTCGTCTCAGCTCCCCCTCTCATCTTCGCCTCCCTCTCATCTCAATTCTTATCTGGTTTTCTTTATTCCATTTCTCAGACGCGCATTTTCTTTCCTCGTTCCTCCAATTCCAATTTCCTTTTTTACCCGCTGGTTCCTTTCAGTCTCCGCGGCTCCCATCCCAACTCTCTCTCTCTCTCTCTCCCTCCCTCCCTCTCCCCCTCTCTCTCTCTCTCTCTCTCTCTTTCTCCCTCTCTCTGTATATACGTGTATATAATGTATAAAATATTCATATAATATGCATATAATATATATGTATTATATAGATATATCGCCTCTCATCTGACTTTTCAGTTCCATCCGTCTCTCTTCCTTCTCGTCTCATTCCTTCCCTCTTTTATTTACCCTTTTCATACTCCCCTCGTCTCTCTCTTTCTCTCTGTCTCTGTCTCTGTCTCTCTGTCTGTCTGTCTGTCTGTCTCTCTCTCTCTCTCTCTTCTGTTTCTTCACCTTCCCTCTCATTCCTCCCTTCACATTCCTCTCAGTTTCTCACTTTTTCTCTGATTCCTCCTCCAACTTTATCACTTCCTTCTCGTCTCTCGCCAGAATCCTTTTTCCATCAATCTCACCTTTGCCTGCCTCTCTCTCCTCTCTCTCTCTCTCTCTCTCTCTCTCTCTCTCTCTCATCCTACCCATTGTGCCTGTTGCTCTTTCATTTGATATCTATTATATCATAGCTTTATATTTTTCATTTCGTAACCTACTATATCATTATTTCTCTCTTTTCTCTTCCCCTGTCTCCTCGTTTCTTCCCCTCTCTTCATTCTTCTCGTCTTTTCTCTGGACACTTCACCTTCTCAGATTTCATCTCACAGATCTTCTCTTCTCTTTATGCCTCCTTACATACTTCCCTGCCTCATTATTTCTTTATCTTCCCTTTGTCCACTCTCTCTTTACCCGTTCCTCTCTACTCCCCTCCTCTCTCTCTCTCTCTCTCTCTCCTTCGCCTCCCAGCCCCTACTCTGTCTCCTCCCTGCCGTCTCCCCGTCTCAACTTATTCCGGTTTCATTTAATAAGCAGCTTAGGGCCTGGCTCATTTTCCGGGCCACTGGCATAAAAACGGTGGGGCAAAGCACTTGTGAGACCACCACCATTTGACTTTGGGATACCTACGTCACAACATTACACAACACCACACCACGCCACACCACAGCATACCACAGCACACCACGCCACACCATACCACAAAACGCCATACCGAACCAGCGCTACCCTACACCACGACACATCATACCACTCTACGCCATCCCACATCATGCTACACACCACATCAAGCCGCACCACGCCACGTCAAGCCACACCATACCAATCACACCCTGTAACATCACAAGACATCACACTACACGATTTCACACAGCACACCACATCACACCACATCGAATGTACCGTTGCAAAAATTCATAAAAAGGAAAACGGAAAGCTGGTGACAAGGAAGAATAAGTACCGTAAGAAGACAAAATACAAAAATAAAAACAAAACAGGATATAGATAATCAGGAATATGACGTACCTCCCCCCCCCACACACACAAAAAAATAATGAATAGAAAATAAGCGTAATCTAAACAAAGCTAACATTAGTAGTGGTAAAACGGACGTAGAATTACAACGCCACCCTCCTGATGCCGTTTTCTTTTGGCCTGTAAACGATCATACAATTTCAGTCTTATAACATCTCCTTGGTACGACACTGATCACCTCCCCTCCAGTCTTCTCTCTCTCTCTCTCTCTCTCTCTCTCTTTTTCTCCTCCGCTTCTCTTCTTTCTTTTTAATTTTATCCGTCCTCCCTTCTTTCTCGTCTCACCCTTTCCCTCTCATAATTCCCCGCTCTCATCGCTCCCCGCCCTTTTTCACTTCTTCGCCTTCCCTCTCATCTCTTCCCGTCACATTCTTGTCTCAATTTCTCACTTTTTTCTCTGATTCCACCTTCAACTTTATCACTTTCTTCTCGTTTCTCTCCAGAATCCCTTTTCCTTCAATCTCACCTTCCCGTAGCCCCCCCCCCTCTCTCTCTCTCTCTCTCTCTCTCACACACACACACACACACACACACACACACACACACACACACGCAATCAATAATTCAATAACTTCATCCCATCTATTCCCTCTTCTTCACTTCAAGTTCTTTACTCTCCTCCAAGCCCCTCCCTTAGTTGTCTTCCATTTTTTTTCTCCCTACCGTCCACCTGCCCTTACAATCTCTTCCTTTTCTTCACTCTCTCCCCCTACCCTCGACATCCTCCCTCTCCCTCTTCCTTTTCTCCATGTACCCTCTCAACCTCCTTAACTCCCTCCTACTAATCAATCCATCTTCTCATCTGCTTTCCTTCACCTCTTCTTTCCTTCTCTCCTCACATACCTAACTCTACCCTTCCTCTTGCCCACACCATTCCCTCGTTTCAACTCCCTTGCTTTCCCTCTCCCTCTGCCACTACTTCTCCATCTTCTCAGTTAGCTACCTCTGTATACCCTCTCACTCTACTGTCCCTTCCCCTCCTAACATCATCTCTCCTCCTCCCTATCTTCCTTTCCCTATTCTCCCTCATGTTCATTTCCCTCTCTCTTCCCTCTCTATCATCACTCCTCTCTCTCTCTCTTTCTCTCTCTCTTTCTCTACCACTCCTGCATCCCTCCTTACAGACCTGATCCCTCCCCATCACTACAGATAGCCCCATCACATCCCGGTGACTCTCATCTCATTTCTACACACACACACACACACAAACATTCTGTCCGTCTGTCTGTCTGTCTGTCTGTCTGTCTGTCTGTCTCTCTCTCTCTCTCTCTCTGACTTCACTGATCCTGTCCCTCTTCCTCTCCTTCGGCCCCACCTCACAGAGATCTTCCCTCATTCTTTCCCTTTCTCCACCACCTCCCCCTTCTCCCTTTCTTTCGATCTCCCTTATTCTTCCACGACACCCACCCTCCAGCTTTTTTCTCTCTCAGTCCCATACATCTCTCTCCTTCTTCCACATGTTTTTCTCTTCCCTCTTCCTCCCCTCTTCTCACCTTTCGTAATTCCCGTTCCCCTCCTCCTCCACTGCTACTAATCACTCTCATTATTATTTTTTTTCTTCTTCTCCCCTTCCATCTCTCCTGATTCGAGTCTCCTCTCTCCTCTGCTTTTACTTAATCCACCTCTTCCCTCCACCACCGTCTCTCTTTCCAGTCCCTCCAGTATCCCTTTCCTCCCTCCCTCTGCTACAGTTTTATCCCTTCCACTTCTCATCCACTCTCTTTCACTTCCCTACTCTCCTCCATCTTCTCCCCACTTCACATTCACACACTATTTTCCTTTCCTTCCTCTACCTTCGCCCCATCTTTGTCAAAGACCTCTTTTCCTTCCCTATCCCCTACTCTCCATCATTCTCCCTCCACTAGTTTGACTCTTTCTGTACCTTCCACTCTCCCAAAAAACCTCTTCCTTTCCTCCAACTACCCTCTCCACTTCTCCCCATCCAGTTCCACTTCACCCTTTACCCTCTTCACTTATCCCCAAACCCACTCCACTTCTCTCGCCACTACCCCTCTCAGCCATTGCTCCCTCTCCTCCCACCCTCTCCACCATTCTCCCTCCACCCTCTCCACTTCTCCCTCGTCCTTTCCCCCCCACTCGCACCTCAACAATGGGGTGTCACGGCCAGGCTTCGGGCCCAATAACCCCTCGGCGCGACTTTTCCTCTCACTCTCACACAGATTCCCCCTCTCCTCACCTCACGCCTACCTCCATTACCTCATCCCTCATTCCCTTCTCCCTCAATCCTTCCCTCCTCCTCCTCTTACTTCTCTCCACCCTCTCTCCTCGACCACCTTCCATTCCCACCCCCTCTCTTCCCCTCCCCCACCTCGCCCTTCCTTTTTCTCCATTCTCTAACCCCACCTTTCTCCTCCCCTCCCCTTACTCCTCACCTCAACCCCTCTCCGAACCTCACCCTTCCCTCTTTCTCCTCTTCTCATTCCTCCATCACACGATTCTCACCCGTCCCTTCTCCTCTCCTCACCTCAATTCTTCCTCCATCCCATCACCTCATCCCTTTTTTCATCACTGCTTCCCTATCAGACGGATTCCCTTCACCTCTCCCTCTTCCCTGCCACTCCATTTTCTCCCATCATTCAGAATCGATATTCTTTTTGTTCTCTCCTATCTTTCCTTTTCATCCTGCTCCAATTTTTATTTCTTTCTCTTCTCCCTCTACCCTTTCAGCCTTCTTTCTTTTCTTCCTAACAATCTCTGTCAATATTACTCTGGTTCTCTCCTCCCTCTCTCCTCTTCATCCTTCTCCCCCCACTTCTCCTCTCCTCCCCTCCACCTCTTCATCCCTATCACTTCCCTTCCGCTTGTCATTCTTTATCAGCATACTTCTGGTTCCCTCTTCGCTCTTCTGTTTCTTCCTTTTTCCTGCTTGCCTATGTCCTTGTCTTTGACAGACAGAATATGGTAGTTACGTTAGTTATAATCTATCCTGTAACAAATAGCCTAAAAAGGACCATTAGTTTTGCTGCTGTTTTCTGTCATTTGTACTCCATTGTACTCCTCTTTCCTGTCTCACTACCCATCCTTCTTCCTTAGTCCCCCTCTTCCTCTGTCCTTCTCCCTTACCTGCCTTGCAAAAAACAAAATTTTCCACTTCACCCTCCACCGACTCCTCTCCGCTATCACTCATCCTTCATCCTCTCCTTCCTCTTTCTTTCCATTCACTTTCTCCTTCCTCTTCACAATTTCCTGTCTCGATTTCACATCCTGTTCTCTTTTTCTGCAGCGACTTTTCCCCTAATTCGTTCACTCGCTCATTCCCCTTTTATCCTTTGTCATAACTTCCCCCAGTCCCTGTCTCCCACCGTGCTACAGAGCTGTTAGTGTTGGAAGCTACGAAGCTGCCGGATCGCTGGCGTCAAGGTTTCAATCCCGGTGCGGGAGGCTGGCGCTACTAGGCTCAAGTAAAATGAGTATCTATGGTAACACCTCAGGGAAGTATCTGTGATAACCAGGATGATGCAGTGGACTTATATCCCAGGACAGTGGATGACTAACCCGCCACAGGTTCAGTGGCCTAAGTCACGAACATGAGCACCGCGAAATGCACTTCACTGTGTCTGCCTCTGCCATTACATTTAATTTGTCTTCAACCTCTACTTTCATTCCCATCTTCCTTTCATACCTTCATCTCTTTCTTCCCATTCCTCTTTTCCTTCATTCATTACCAGCCCACACCCTTTATCCACTCTGTAATTGCTCGCCATGTCTTTTTATTGTCTGTCTCATTTCATGCAAGCCCGACTAATCTCCTTTCCCTTACTTCCTTTCGATATTATTTCCCCATCCGTTCCCCCATTTTCCCTATTCGTTTCCCCTTCCTTTCCCCATCTTCCTCCCTTTCACATCCTCCTCGTCTTCTACCAATGGATTGCCCTTCTGAATCTAATCCGACTTTCCATGAATACTCAAGTTCAAAGAATACCAAGGGGGAAAAATGAATCAATTAGGATTTAACTTCACGGAGGGAAATGTGGAAGGAGGTAAGCCATCGTGGTCTCAAAACACTTCGAAAAAAGAAAGGAGTCTGACTAGCCCCTGAGTGTCATCGTAAACGTAAAACACGAAAAGACTGAAACTTACAGCCATTTTTACAACCTATTCTACACTGGAACACTTCACAGTAAGGAAGTAGCCTTTACTTTTTCTGTACCACGAGCTCTAGTGAATAAAGGATGCTTTCTTTTTCAATTTCAAGTACTCAGCTTGTTTTTTTTTCAATTATTGTGCTTATTCAGATGGTTGAAATACAGTATACCAACAAAATGGCGTTCTGCTTTATTGTATTTATAATTACTCCAAGAGTCCACATGATGACTGGAGTTTATTGTTCAAATAATGCCACTCAGGGAAGGTGACTGGTCATCTTTGTATTAAATGTCAGGACTAAAAACCCTAGCGCTGGACCCCTACGCTCTTGATTTCAGGTTCGGTACAGATGTAGATGATGGATGGATGGACTACCACGTATACATTCAAGAGTAAAGATGCACAAGATGGCAGAGGCAGCACTGAGACTAAGGTCTGTAATCTCGTGTGCTGCCACGCTCCACTGCCACAACTTCCTTTCATCTCTGTATTTCTGAATGACACCGCCATCCTATTATATGCTATTTAAGAAACTAGTTCGATGGTAAGAGGATATAAGCCTCATACAATGCAATACTGAGATATGATATGTCCTATTTTGAAAAGTGGTAAACAATGTTGGCAATGATGATGATAATGGTAATGGTAATGGTGCCGGTGACGACGACGACGATGATAATATACAACATTAATCACAAAGAGAGAGGTGTTAAGAATCCTCCTAAGCTCAAAAAAAAAAATATATATATCCCTGGTGACGTGGAGGCAATACTCACGCCAGGCAGTGGTGCGGGTGTAGGTGTGGGCGTTGCTGAACACTCACCTGCGGAAAGAGAAGCAACAGTTAGCATCAGGCACAAACACAATAATTCATTCGTACCACTGTAGTGGTTGTTTGTTTGTGTGTGTGTGTGTGTGTGTGTGTGTGTGTGTGTGTGTGTGTGTGTGTGTGTGTGTGTGTGTGTGTGTGTGTGTGTGTGTGTGTGTGTGTGTGTGTGTGTGTGTGTGTGTGTGACTGCTTTGTTTGCTTTTCTTGCATGTGTGTGTGATTGCGTGCGTGTACTCCACCTAGTGTTACAAGTCAATTTCACAAACATTCCCATTCACTACTACAAGAGCTATTAACTCAAAGATTCACGTTCCTTACCAAATACTGTACGTCTGGACCTAAAGCTTGCGAATTCCTCCCTGGTAACATTACTGTTGCTAATGCTAATGGGCAGAGCAAGATAAAGCCAATTTCAGGAGTAATTTTGGCTGATAAATATAGTATATTACAGTTTATGGAAATACTTTAGACAATGTGCACTGCGGTCGCTAATAATATGTATCAGACACAGGTTTACCGACGCTCTCTCTCTCAAGGTACTACTGGCTTTCTCATAAGCGTTCCTTTACCGAAGATATAAAGAAACTATGTCAAGCACGATTACAGCACCACTGCTGTACACTAAGAGTGGGCTGTGAGCCAGAGCCCTAGCAGCAAAGGGCGGCGGCACAGTGAAAAGTTTACAAACCTCCCGAGTGACAATGGGAAAAAAGTTATTCCAAACAACACTGTATAGGCACAGAATTCGTTTGTTTACCTGACTACATACATTCTGTAAAAGCCGAATATATTGGACTTTTTGCCCCTCATGTACAAAAATTGGGCAGCCTTGCGTGTAATCGGTCAGAGGTGTGAGTGTCAATCGCAGCCATATGAAGGCTGGGACACCATTACCATACATATCAACCCGCCACCAATATTGTCCTGTGTTCCCCACCCCGCTCCCCATTACCCCTCCCCCCGTGTCCCTTTATCGCCCCGTCCCGTCCCCGTCCCTCCACCTTGCTCCTGTTTCCACTGGTTCCTGCTTTACTCTCCGTGCTCCCCACTCTCCCCCTTATCTCTCCTGTGTCACCACTCCTGCTTCTCGTGCCCTTAGGCTACAGGTATTACTCCGTGCCCACCTGTGTCCCCGTGTCCCTCAAAGCCATACGTGTCACCATGTTCCCAGTCTATCACCAGTGCCCTGCCTTCTCTAACATCCCAGTTGTGTCATGTTTACCTCCATATTGCCATGCGTACTTAGCCTTTGTCATACCGATTTTCATGTGGTCAATACACCAGTGTCTGATCTAATACCATTTGTCCAATTTCTAAGTGTCTGATCTGGTGCCATGTGCCCAATACCCAACTGTCAACTATCATAATTCTGTCCCATACCATAGTGTCTTATGTGTTGTATATCCTAATATTTTGCACCAAGCTCTTCCATCTTACACACAGCTTCTGATGTCTTTCGTCCCTAGTTCTTAGGATCCTCAATGTTATCCTGCTGTGTTATTTGTATCCCTGACCTTTCCTTCTCACTGTATCATTTGTACATGCATATCTGTATTACTGTTTCCCACTGTATCACCGATCTGCCTGTGCTCCGATATATCACTGTATTCCACTGTGTCCCCGTCTCATGAAATCACACTACATTACTGTGACTTTTGTGTCGCAGTTTCTCTCTCTCTCTCTCTCTCTCTCTCTCTCTCTCTCAGCGTATCCATTTTTTTTAAATCTCTATTTCAGCGGCCCTTTGTCTCTCTGTGCTCGAGTGTGATCAAGTCTTTCAGGTCGGCGTGTCTACTCCACAGTATGCCCACTCCCCAATGCCTATTCTCTCCCTACGCTCCTCTCTACAATCTCCTCTAGCTCCTATCCTGTCTTTGTCCTCTGCACTCTGTTCTGTTTTATCCGTATTCTTGCTGTTGTCGGAGAAATTGTAAAACATCTTTCTCAGCGACTATGGATGCCTCTTGGACTACTGTCCTCTTGTAGTTTATATATGTAAATTATGTTGATATCAGAGCCGTAATTAACGCATGAGAATATCAAGGCGCATGAAACAAGGGGAACAAATATGGAGGAGGAGCTACGAAATCTCCTGTATTAACAAGAATGAAGATCCTGCCTCCATGAACAGGTTAGGGTCCCCCACAGTACCTCTATCACTCGTGCCAAACCTCACTCACTCCAACTGATATAATCAGAGCCAGTCAGGGGTGTGTTTGTACCTCTGGCATACCTCTCTCACCATGTCCACCAGTAAAGTCCCCAGGAGTCACTAAATCTCAATAGCACTCCTCTAACCTTTATTCTTCTCTAAAGACTCTGATGTCCCAGTACCCCGGCAATACTTCATTGACCTCCGTTCCCTCCTGAGATCCCCTGGTGTAACTAAATCCATGCAATACTTCTCTGTGTCATCCTAAAACTACCTCTAGACTCTCTAGTGTCTCCATACCTCTGTAATTCCTCCATGTCCCCCCAGGCCCCACCTCCTCATGGTATCCCTCTAATACAGTACTTTGTTCATCTATAACCCCCGTGTAAACTCCTCCCCCTCTTCACTCCAGCTCGTAATGTGGGCCAGCGTGGGGTGCATTTGTTATGCAGATTTTCAACAGTGCAGATTTTCAACACTGACACTGCACTGCTGGTCATCTGTGAATGCAGCTGCCAAACCATATATATATATATATATATATATATATATATATATATATATATATATATATATATATATATATATATATATATATATGCATGTTTTTCTAGCAGCAAATCTTTGAACGAATCAGTTATATTATAAAAACTTTCTATTGTTTATATCATTCACCGATTCTTTGAAGTATGCCACGTGTGTGCCTGTCCATCTCGAGTATGTTATGGTGGCCAGTTTTTTTGACCCCTTGTTTTGTCCGTCATCTGCTTTCTTTGGCCCGTGTTTTGCCTGTCCGCTTCTCAGTTAGCTGTCTGTCTGCTTGTCTGTCTTCCAAATATTTCAAGTTTTATATTCTGCTGGCCGCAACTTGCCTGTCTATTTCTCTGTTCTCTGTATTTTACTGGCGGGCGTGTCTGTCGCCCGTCCGTCAACATTGAGAGTCCCCCCCCCACCCT
The DNA here is from genome assembly GCF_032717465.1 of Coenobita brevimanus. NCBI lineage: Eukaryota > Metazoa > Arthropoda > Malacostraca > Decapoda > Coenobitidae > Coenobita > Coenobita brevimanus. The sequence continues at coordinate 26,975,566 of NC_136979.1, forward strand.
CACTCCCTATCTATCTATCTTCCGTCTGTCTGTGTGCTCGTGCACGCGCGCGCTTATTTGTGAACTTGAAAGCCAGCACGCTCGAGAGTGTATTTGTCTGTGTGTGTGTGTGTGTGTGTGTGTGTGTGTGTGTGTGTGTGTGTGTGTGTGTGTGTGTGTGTGTGTGTGTGTGTGTGTGTGTGTGTGTGTGTGTGTGTGTGTGTGTGTGTGTGTGTGTGTGTGTGTGTGTGTGTGTGTGTGTGTGTGTGTGTGTGTGTGCATCCTATCTACTCGTGCTAGTCAGAGGTTTGTGCAGCATTGTTTATTTTGCCTGCATTTGTGTGAATGCTTCGAATCTCTCTCGTATGTTTGCATTGTTTGTTTACTTGATGCTGACTGTCTACCACCTGTCTATGTTACTAAGGTCGCTTTGTTTTTCCCTGACAGAAGTAGGCCACATCCTCAACTCGAATTCTAAGTTATATGACATTCAATGAGCAATAGTTATGAGGTAGGAATGATTCTCCTTGGCTGAGTGTCAACTCTGCCTAACATTTCGTCTATACCTTGCCAAGAAGAAGAGCTGAGACGAAAAGAGCTGAGACGAGTTAAGGATCTTAGTGTAGTGAGAACATACGCACTATAGTTCTCCATCTGCTTGCCAACCTGTCTTCTCTGTCTACCTGTGTCTGTTGTCTGCCAGGTTTCGGGATTTTGACAACCTACTACTGCTTAACACTGTCAGTCTCCCACTACGCATGCTCAGCTGAATAACATCGGCTACGTTAACTGAAAATACCAGAGTTCTCTCGACTGGGAGAGGGTTAATGGTCCCAACATTAATAATACACGTTCCTATGGTTCAATCTCATTAAAAATACTTTCTTTAAATACGCAATAATTCTTCTATATAGCTCAGGTGACGTTCAAGTGTATGAATGGCTTACTTCTATCATAAAAGATTTGTTTGCCAGCAACAATATAACAAGTAGATGTGTGTGTGTGTGTGTGTGTGTGTGTGTGTGTGTGTGTGTGTGTGTGTGTGTGTGTGTGTGTGCGTGTGTGTGTGTGCATATAGATAAACCGGCAGAAAGATAAATAGATAAGATAAACAGATAAACAGACAGACATAGATAGATATCCTGTGAGAAGTATTAATAAGCTCCATGTCGCTAAAGGTTGGATTACATTAACTTATAAAACATTTAAACATAAAAGCTCCATTATTTGGACATTTTTTGTTGACCGTACAAAAACTGTTTATTTCATGAATACGTATGAAAATAAGCTGAATTTTATTACTAAAAAACGATGAAGATATAGCTCAAACTGGAATTTAAGCTACCACTCATCTTTTTTTTTTCTTTTTTTTTTTTTTTAAATGAGCGTTTTGGAATTTTATTTGCAAGTGTGTAAATGCTTCAGTATGTAAAAGTATGATGATAAGGTTATATGTAGCAAAGATTATGGGTATGAATGTAATTCAGGTGTTTGTTAGTACTTGTGTGTTGGCCCAGATGTGCTTAATGATGTTTAATATTGAGTAGTATTGTTCTCATTTATTATGTTCGTACATATATTCTTATTTATATCCAGCTGCTGTAGTGAAGTCAATTATACTTTATTACAGAGGATGTGATGTCATTCACCAGTCATTATATTCAACTACAAATGTGTTAAAAATATGTTATAAAAACATGTCCATCTACGTACTGTAAATGACTGTGAACAACTGAGTATTCCTAGGATTAAATACATGTATTGCACTCAGGCTTCCCGGAAGATTCATTATTTTTTTTTTTCGCTAGTTTTCCAGTTCATTTAATTTGTATTTAGCTTCACCAATTTTGTTAGTTATGTATCTGTGCGAAGTATTTCCGGGCATACTGTATATACCATTGGGTATCTCGTCGTGTTTTACGTTCCACGTTATTATTTCATGGTGAACTGTTATCACAGAGCTAGGCAACAGAAAACAATAAATGTGTTTGGGCATGATTTTAATATGAACTTAATCGTTTGACGTTAGCTGACACTGGATACTAGATATGTCCTGAAACTTAAAATGTTAAATGTTCACCCGCTTCTGCCTATCTGCTCGCCATTTCTAATAGCCCATGGCCCATACAGTACGGGGACGCCTCACCCAAGCTGAACACAATCATTTACTAGTATGAATCACGTGTCCTCGGGCCGAAAGGGTTAACGTCTTCCCTACGAGGGGCCCTCGTTATAATAAGTGAAAAACCGACATCGTACTGAAGGGATTTAAAGAGTTCCTAGCCTCTTTACACCGAGTGGTTGTCTCAGCTGAACAAAATCGTCTGAGGGTAGCAAGACTAAAATGAAAATGGCGTCATCGTAATGAAAGGATAATCCACTTTTACATATTTTTATTATTTGCTACTTATTAATGTTTTCTTTCATGCTTAAGTATTTATCTTTTACCGAGCTATTGCCTCTTAACCCACTCACTACGAAATCTCACCACAGTTTCTCCTTGCTTTATCCATACGATTATATGCAATTTAGGAAAGGCCCTCTGGTACTGAATATTAATGAAAGCTGTGTCCTATTACTTTAATTTAAATAAACTCTCCTAAGTTCAATTAAGTCGCCTAGCAAGGGCAGTAACAAAAAAAAAGGGGGGGGGGGCAACGTACTGAAAGGGTTAACGATAACTTTACATCCTGATGTGTCTGCCTGCCAATGTGTCTGATGCGGTGTGACTCGAGATGGATGGATATATATATATATATACACACACAAACAAACTAATTAAATTATTTGCTATATTCGCATCACATATCAAGGAAATGTTATGGTTCACTGTTCTTTCACTCTACAGAATTTTTAGGTTAAGTTAAGAAACTGACCGGTTTTTAAAAATCTGATACTGATCACCATCCCTATAAAATATACTGTGACATTTAATATTTATGTTACTAATTTACTGTAGTAGTAACTATGCTTTTATTTCTCTTCGTGTTCACTTGCACATCTGTCTTCAGTATTACATAAACCGCAGTGTTTGTGCCTCTGCTAAAGTGCACCTGTGACCAGGGCGGGTTGACGTTCCTCACATGACTGACACACCTTGCCTCCAAACATATTTGGCTTTTAGCTGACTGCTGCTGCCTCCCATTTGCTACTCGTTTGGTCTTTGGTACACACTTCCTGTAAGTGCTCGATATTTGTTCCACCACAGATTTCCCCAAGTACTTACGTACAGCAGCTGCAAACCTACAATACTACTGCCGAATAAAAAAGAAAGATCGCTGCGTACTTTATGACAGGCACTTGGATACTGGATGAATCATGGGGCAGTGTACTCGAAGGCTTATTCTGGTTAACTTGACGTAGTTGTTCTGGGTATACTTGTTACGTTACCGTATCTTAAAAATATACATTTGTCACTAATTTGCCAATGAATTTACCAACTGCCTCTCTCTCTCTCTCTAGTATATATACAAGTGCTCGTGGGCCCTTCGGGCCCCTCGCACTTGCTCCTGCGGAGGACTCTCGCGATGCGCGCTCGCTTTCTCGTGCTTCGCAATCGTTTCCTCGTGCTTCTCACTGGTTTCCTCGCGCTTCGCACGCGCGTTGCGATCATTTCATGTAATCCGAGACACGTTTATGTGCTTTTTAGTCTAAAGTTGTCACTATCGGCCGTCAAGGCAACATCGAAGGGCTCATGATGGTCCGTTTATGTGCTGTTCTAGTCTAACATAGTCAATTTGATTTTTTGCAGCTAACCAATTGATAGTGTTATTTGCAGCTTAGGGAATGGAACCCAAGTTGTCTGAACGCAAGTCCGAAATACACACAGGCACACGGCTACTGCTATAGTATATTTTAGTTGCAGCTACTGTATGGGCAAAAAATTCTACGGAGATCCTATGCCGGGCGCCGGGAGCGGCGTTTTTTGGTCAAAATGTGATCGCTCATTAAATATAATAAAAGTTTTTCACTCGTGATGGGACCAAGTTTTTTTTTCACATCAGCGAATTTTTTGCGATTTTTGTGCAAGTTTTGGTGCGATTTGAATGTGCAGTTTCGGTTGCCCATAATACACACACACACACACACACACACACACACACCGCTATTGCTATAGCATGTTAGATATAGTATATATATATATATATATATATATATATATATATATATATATATATATATATATATATATATATATATATATATGGTAACTTACACCAAAGGAAAAACAGAGCAACCTCTACAATGTATAACGATGGCAAACGTCAATGTTCTTTGGACATAAGTGTACAGGTGCTGCTTTTAAGTCCTCCCGAAATGTAATACACTATTTCAGGTAAAAAATCTGATATAACCTATGTCTGTATTTCCACACTGGGCTATGCACCGCTGTCAGTCTGCTGGCATTAAATATAAGAGCTCCAGGCGGTAGCAGCAGTTTGGTCCCATTGAACAGATACTGTAGGCAACAGCGTGCAGTCCTCTATTTTTTCTGCCCAAGAACACAACAAGGGCTACTTGAAAGACTCGCATTTGACACATGAGTTTCATCTACTTGTTTACTTTGTTTTGTGTCCTTATTAAGCCTGTCTGTATTCTCCAAATTTCAGCTTACTGTGTTGTGGTGTGGGAGGCTTTAGACAGTTTTGCTTTACTTGGCTCTTGAACCTTTATTCCAAACTTCAGCATTATCTTGGCGTGTGTGTGTCCCATTTTAACTCTGATCTATTGCATAATATAATGATAAAATTTAACTAATTTTCTGCAAAACTGAGCTTCTTTTGTAAGCATGGGAGAGTACTAAGAGGGCATGATCGTTGTTGATCCAGTATTTTTTTTTTTTTTTTTATACTGGTGGCTACCTCAGTTGTGACGTGAATGACAGCAAGCTAAAAGAACAGCCCTTCTTTAGTTCCTATCTGCCAGCTTTCCAGAAATGGCGAAACAACTAAGAACACCCAGCTATATTTGTGTATACGTGACGCTTTTGGGGGATTTTCTACCTTCGCAGTCGTGGATGAAGCTAAGTTCGCTGCATTTCGCTTTTAGTGGGGAGAATGGGGCTGAAGTTCAGGGAGCGAGGGTGGGTGGGCGGGTAGGGTGTATGGGGGTTAGTGGGGCCACTGTGTCAGTCATGGCTGGCGGAAACCAATTTTCCTCCTCGAGTCCAACCATTTTTACCGCCTGACCTTCGACTCTTATGGAATTGGCGACTCCCCTGTCCAGATAGAGATTACTCCGTTATTTTCCAGGGCTTCCTCTTGGGTACATCTCCATCCCTCGATTTCACATCCATTCTTTCCATCTTTTCTGTGATAAAAACAACAAGTTAGGTACTGGCAAAACGTGGCTGCATCCCCCATGTTGCTGGCTAATGGAGTCGACTTCTCATTTTCATACAAGGATTTTAGTTTCCAGAATGAGGACATCGCCTCTGAGCTCCAGCCGTTCTTAACCCCCTCAACATGAAGGCGTGTTTTCTCTTTTTTCGTTCTCCTGGCGATTTTATTCAGTTGAGGATGGACTTAAAGTAACCCCTTCATCGTTAGACAACAGTCCGAAGTTGAATAAAATCGTCCGAAGTAGCAAGAATACTAAAAAAAAACACGTCATCATAGTGAAGGTGATGTGAGATAAAGTAGCGAATAACAAGACATTTTAAATAACTAGCGGTCTCACTTATGTTCAGTCAGATATTTTGTAAACAGAACGAGACGCGTAATATGGATGTTTGGGAATTTCATGCAGTTCACATATGGCGAATTATTATTATACAGATTTTCTTTTTTTAATCAAAGAGTCACTCAGTACAAATATCACCCACAACGGACAGAATTAATTCCGTTAGTGACACATGTCTTTATCCTCAGATTTAACCTTAAACTCATAAATTCAGCTTATTTACCTCACTATCATCGCTGTCATAACAGTTACATATATAGCCCCCAAATGGATTAAAAATAAAAGAGGAAAAGATGACTTCACTGGAGCGCCCTCTGCCACAGAAGCCCAAGTAATGAGTTCCACGGAATCAGTTGTTCCAAGAACGTATCGGAATTTTCTTGAGCGACTCTTAATAATGACCCAACACTTTTATTACCAAAAATCACTTGCGCCACTATTATCATGATGAGGATGATCATTATCATAATCACCATCTAAGGTTACTTCACCAAAAAACAAACGCCCTTCCCAACCCCCACAACATAACATTCAGAAAACAGTGACAACAATGCCTCCTTGTTCCCCCATCAATGCCTTAACGACCAAACTACTGACAAAAAGCACAGGGGCTGAGGATTTTGATTACATGAGGACAGAGCGCCGCCATGGAGGTCCTCTTGGCTAACGAGGCCGCCGCTCCACAACTTCGCCTCAACTTCATCTGCATTTGAACGCATTTTTCTCTAATGATCAAATCGTGACTGATGAGCGGCAGGGAGGGAGCCGGCCAAGGCCAGTAATCAACCGATGCAACGGCCATACCAAAGTCCGTATTCTCGTCGCTTATCTCTTCCTCCGCCAGGACTTCTCTCGACTGAACGTAATCCTCTGCTGTTTGCCTAGATATACTCTTCTGTGTACCAACCGTTGACAGAGGGTGACGTGACTCGTGATGGTGTCTGAAACCTTAAACAGGATTTCTTTCGGACACATTCTTTTCCTGTTATCCTTTGTGTCTGAAATCACTAACACTTAGAATTTCTCTCTAACAAATTATTCTCCTGTTAACTTTAATTAAATAATCTCATGTGCACCAACCACAACAGACGGGTGATGGGGGTTGTCCAACATTTCTTTCTTACCAGGCTATTCCTGCACATGGCACATTCACAATCTCTTGTATGCTATTTGTGCAAACTATATCGATATTAGAGTCATAAATAACATACATAAAATGACTAAAACGAAATGTGCAAAATAAACAGCTAAGAAAGATGCACCGGACAGCCGCCTTAGTGCACGGGAATACGGCCTCAGGCCACACAGCTGTCCCGTGTATCAGTGGAGAACAACGTGGATTTACACACTTTGCTCCAATGACATAATTTTATACTCTGTACTTTTAGGGGCTTTTATTCTTTTCAAAACGGAGTAATCGATGCAGGTATGGGTTTCAGTACGTCCATCACTACGTGAAAGCTCCTGCTTAGTACTAACTTATAGCGTCAAAAATAAGCTACAAAAATACCTGAAAGAAGGGGCTGATTTGGATTGCGAACCATCCATATACTCGATAAGTCTCTCTCACAAGTCTATCGATATACTCTACAGGCATCCTGGCTGTTGCCAATCAAGCATGCTCAGTTTCTCTTCTCCAAAGTCATGAGCAAACAGTATCCAAACTGCAAGCATGAGACACTTCGCAGTCATTTCATTTGTTAGTATCATATAACAAAGGATTACTGGGCCTCAGTCAATGAACTAACAGCCCTTGGCCAAAGTCGGATATATCATAATGCCGTAATGATAAAACAACATTCCAAGCCTGCCAATCCAGCCCTATTCAACCAGTAGTCTTATGCATCTAGCCAACCAACATGTGTCTTCAGTCATAGCAAGGTCAATAAATCTTATGCTATCATATCTATATATTTACCTATCTATACAGACAAATGGATGGATAGATAGATACTGACTGATAGATATATAGATATGGATACAGAAAGCCAAAGACCAACAACCAGACATTGTGAAACACAACAGACACACAGAGTGACAGACAGACGGACTGACAGATATACACAAATACTTTAAAGACTGCCGGTCACCCAGTTCTCCGCGTGCTCTCAGTGTGTGCCCCCGCAGTCAGCCACACAGCCACCCTTCCAATTTACCCACCATCGACTTTATAAATGGCTGATTATTTTGTATCTCATTACGGCAGGTAACGTCAAAGGTCAATGGTGCCGTACAAGTTATATACAGTAATTATAATAATATAACAAACTCACACATCAGACTTCAGACTCAACAGGCATATACACTCGATAAAATGAGCACAACAGCTGACTTCAAATTCTAATTATGGCTACAATTCGTGGCCAACACAGACTTATACAAACATCTTACATCCACTTCAACGCATCCAGCACGATGAGGCCATGTTTCTTTATACATACCCTTCCCACACGATTCTACTCAGCATAAGGGGAAACTTATCTTAGTGAGGGAATCAGGTAAAGGTAGATCTTCATTTACCTCTTCAGTGTGGTAACTTCTTTCTTGTTTTATTCTTGCTACCACCAGAGGATTTTATTTAGCGTGGGGGACATTTCTTGCAGTGAACGGTGTAGTGCAGAAAAAGTGGGGTGTTTTGCTGAGCACTGACAAAGTATTAATCCTTTCAGTACGATGGTGTCATATTTTACCTTGTTCTTGCTATCCCCGCATTTGTTCAACTTATGAATGGTTATGTGTCCTGAAAACATTAATGAATGCGATATCTAACTCCTCTGGTCCTAAAAATCCCCCCTAAGTGGAACAAAGCACTCTTGAGACAGCAATGACATTAAAAAAAAAAAAAAAAAAAGAAGAAGAAGAAGAAGGAGGATATCACCCTGCTGAAAGAGTTAGTTGAACCTTAGGGTCTCGCCACACTAACGTCGGAATCGGACATATCCTGATGTTGTGTGTACATTAAGTAGGCTGAGTAAAAGCTGAAAGAAAAACACCCCGGTTCACTGGGCAAAGTTCTCATCTTTCCTGCTTTCAGTGTCAGAAAAATGTTGGCGACTCTGATAAATGAAATATCTTGAACAAGGCCTTAAGAAATGAGTGGTTATATTTCAGCCATCTCCAGCTCACACGATCAGACAATTTGCATCACAGTATGTCTAATTCCAACCTCAGTGTGGAGAAGACAATAATGTCCACACAGCAATACTGCATTCACAAAACAGGTCAAGGAAAGTACAGGGTAATTTCCATGAACCAGGATTCAGTCAAGGGTTCGTTAAATTCTTACGATCACCTCGAAATCCCGTCTCATCAGACTCCTAAATCCGAACTGATGCAACTGATGTGCAAAAACCCGAGCAAAGCCTCACGAGTAATCTTACGATCACTTGCCTGTTGCTCTGCCATCACCGTGAAAGAGGTATGGACATAATTTCCAACATTTAGTGGGTAAGATCTCATCTGTATTAAGTCGTCAGGAGTAAGCCAGAACAGAATAACTTACCTTAGGTCTACCATCGCAGGGGTATACCGCACTTTCTTTTTATTTTTTTCCCCGACCCTTTGAGTGCGTAAGGTTTCTTAATGCTGAATTAAATCGTATGAAGTCAGCGACAATCTAATGAAGAACATAATTATTTAGCTTAATTTTGGTAATAGTGAACATACATTTTAAGATTCATTTGTACCAAAAGAAGACTGTGCACAGCAAGAGAAACGAACACAATTTTAGCTCCTTTACTACAAGGGTGTCTTCCTATATTTTACTTGTGCAATTTTCTGACAATTTTATGAAGTTTAAGTGAAGCTATTCCAACAGGGAGGGTTATGTATAGTTTTAATTAACCCCTGCACTGCAACAGGTCACTGATGAACATCGTCTGAGGACACCCTAGTCAAATAAAAAAGACAGCGCGGTGTAAGGGCTGGTTCTAATTTGGCTACTGATGAAAACTATTTTTTTTTTTTTATTCCACAGCTTCCCTGCTTACTGACATTCACTTCCAGTTTTGTTGATACGCTTCTGTCCCTTTCCTGACGGTTAATTCTCGCACCTACTCCCCGTCACCCCCACACCCACCCACTGCACACCCCCACACCTCACCCTCGTAACATTCGCCTTTTTCACCTCCATTGTGCGCCTTAAATAGCTTTTCCACTTTCATTAAGATTCCAATTGAAACTCGAAAGACCTTTTGCTGCCTCTAATTGTTTCCTCCAGTCTGGTGGGAGGTGGAAGGGAAGAGGTCATATGACTCTTTCCTCCACTTCTTCCTCTCCTCCCCCCTACCTTTTCGTGCTCTCTCTCTCTCTCTCTCTCTCTCTCTCATATCCTACTCCATCTACATATTTTCACCGCTCCACTTCAGTCATCTCATCCACCATTCATTAACTTGCCAGCGTTTCTTTCTTCCCTGCCTCTTATCTCTCGCCTCTCCTAATTAATTCCCTAATTTTTCATCCTCCAAAGGTCTTCTCTTCCCTCAGATTCGAAATTTTATCACACTTCCTCTAACTCTCCTCGCAAGCCAATCTCCCTCACTTTCTCTCTCTCTCTCTCTCTCTCTCTCTCTCTCTCTCTCTCTCTCTCTCTCTCTCTCTCTCTCTCGTGTGTGTGTGCGTGTGTGTTCTGTACCAATCGTTGTATTAGACTTCATGGCCTCAGACTGATTACATTGGCGTGTGTATATCGGTGTGGAACAGAACGTGTGCAGGAGGTGTTGATGTGGTTCAGCTTGTAATGTATGCTTATGTATCTAGTGCTTCAAATTTCAGTGTATGCCTGTGTATCTAACTATATGTGAGAGTGGATTGAAAAGGTAGCCACTGCCAGAGGTGTTCTCAAGCCAAACAGAAAGCATAGCGTCCAGCTGGAGTGTGTGGTGGACCTGTATTCTCGCTCTTTATGGTGGTCCCCTAGCACGTCTTTCTTACCGATTTATTTTCGTATATAGTACTTTATATGTTGATGTTAAAGATAATATAACTATCTTAGAGAATAACAAACCCCACTGTGCTAAATAAATCATTAAGAACGAGGTGTTAGAAAGCTTGCAGCCGTGGCGGGTGGTAGGTAAGGGGCTCAACTAGGGATGAGGTGATACAATGGGGTTCGTGAGAGGTGGGTGCGGGACAGTACGATGTTCTGCTGAAGATCAAGTTAACTTATGACACAATTACACTAACAAATCAGTGCTGGAGAGGGACATCTTCACGCGGTGGCACAGCTATAAACGGGCAGCGGTAGTACAAACGCCTCTCAACTCCCTCCCTATTCCCCGACAGGAAGACGATCGACTCGACGAAACTGACAACTTCGCGTTTAGATGAGCCTGGGGCCACAGCAACACAACTGACAGATCCGCCTAACGTCGATGATAAAAATAAAAGAATAAATAAGATACCAAATGTACCATGTAACATGAGTTCAATTCAATACAAGCAGCAAAAATTTTGTTACATGACTTGCATAAACCCACACCACATTTATTAAAAAAAAAAATGGTGTATTGAATAATCACCTGTCCAGATGATCACAGAACACTTCACGATTTCAGTGTGGCAGTCTGTATTCCAATAATTGGCCACATTAAACAAAATCACATTCTACATAAAATCACCCCTCAGGATGTAAAGCTATAAAATTCTACTTTCCTGACGTTAAGGAATATTTTGTAAAGTATATTTTCATCTCCAGAGTGTCAATCATTTCTACACAACATTCAGAGTCTCAGCGTCTGCACTAACTGACATTCAAAATTTAAGTTTACTCTGATGTATGTTTAAAAAAAAAAAAAAATAAGCAAACAGAATAGGTCCAACTTATATTTCTTTACATGTTTAATTCTTCGAACAAACAGGAAAGGTGTGGATGGGGAAGCAAATGTGGTGAAGGGGGTATGGAAGGAGAGGAGACGAGGTGAAGAAGGGATGGAAGAGGAGGAGAAGGGGAGACGATGGGGGAGATGGAGGTGGAGGATAAGTGATAAAGGGGGGATGAAAGCGGAAGATGAAATGAAAGATAAAGGAAGGGATGTGGAAGTAGAAAAGGATGGACTGGAAAGTAGGGTGAATAACGGAGAACAAAAAAGTGGGGAGGCAAGAACGATGAAAACTTCAATTATCCCAAAGGTAACGATAAAAATAATATCCTCATCCCGACTATCCAGGAGTCGTATTCTAAGTCTTTGCAAACTTCGTAGCATCTCTTCCTCGGCGATTTATTTTACCTATAGCAGCTTAGCATCTTCTTGAACATGTCAGTGATCCAAACTTAGTCGATATCAAAGCGGCATAAATAACATACGAGGCAGTATCAAAATGTAGTCGGTAAAATGAATCACAAAGGAAGATACGCTACGGAGCCTTCTACGCCATCTGAGTTCGTGTTATTGTCGGTTTAAGAAGGCTCACTAGCACCTGTTTCGTGCCACTGTACAGTATTCTGAAACAGCATATTAATAGTCACTTCTGCGTCACGTACACAAATGCCATCCATAATAAGATGATATAATTAACACAAGAGAATACTGATGTGCAAAAAGCAAAATAAACAGGAAATGAAAACGTACTATACTTTTTTTTACTCTAACTTAGCCCAGATTTTCGTTTCTTTACAGCTTTTATCACGAAGCTCTGTGGCAGAAAAAGACAATACTGCGGCTCTACATCCTTTCCATAAACTCACTCGTGACATAACCTAATGTTAAGCTCTTGTTATCACTCAGAATTCAAAATCAAGAGATGACAATTTTAGGACAAGTTAAAGTAAAAACTATAGTAATCCTCTTAAGCGATAAGAATAAGATCCTCAGACTACGCCCCTGGGTTTTTAGACAGTCAACAAAAACTGCCGCCCACATTTGACATCTGAATTTTCTTTCTCATCTACCTATTAATTGACATCTTAATTAATTTTCCTTATCATCTACTTATTATTTGACATTGTATTTTTTCACCTGGCAATTATATGACATCTCTTCTCCTCACCTGCTTGCATTATTGACACTACAGGTATGTATAATGGAGGGGGCGAGAGGCAACATGTCGCTGCAGCTGCATCTTAGAGTAGCACTATGAAAGATTCAGATTGGAGGTGTATGTGGATTCTCTCTCTCTCTCTCTCTCTCTCTCTCTCTCTCTCTCTCTCTCTCTCTCGCTATAAAACATTAAAAATATTTCCCTCAAAGCAAAAAGAACGTGGATAACTAAGGAATAAAAACTAGGCACTGGACGCGTTCAGTATCTTGTTGTTCCATATACAAATATAAATTGTTTAAATGTCTTAATTATGTTCACACTCATCTTAACTTTGTTGAAATGACTACCGTGCCGAACTGAATTGCTTAATTATTTTTTACAAGATTTATTTTAAACGCCCATAAAACTTTACCAACACATGAGGCACCACTGACTACTAAATCAATTTTTAGGCAGGTATCTAGTTTATTCTGGGATGCATACAGGACACAGGTGGGGGAGGAGGGAACGGCTAATTAACTAGTCCACTTCGGTACCTCCTGACGATTTAACTCAACTCGAGAGATTTTTTCAAACGGAGAGCTCATATACAGCCTTCATTAACCCCTTCAATACGAGATCCGTCCTCAGTTAAATAAAATAGTCTGGAGACAGCATAATAAGAAAATAAGCCACTGTATTGAAGAGATTAACCCCCTCAACCCCTCCCCTCCCCATGGTCCGCCACTGCACATGATTAATTTGAAGATGTCCTTCCTAAGTTTTGTCTTTACCAATTCCGATCCTCTCTTACTGTGCTCTAATTAACCTTTTCTCGCTCAGGTTCGGGACATTTCTCGATTTAGCATCTACGATATACTTTCCCCGAGCCTTATGCCGTCATTTTTTTTTTTTTTTTATAACAGACTAACCAGGCGCCTACACACCATACACATGTGCGCAAGAAAACAAACAAGTAAACACACAAAGACACAGGAGCGCAACGCATACAGATTCTCTCTCTCTCTCTCTCTCTCTCTCTCTCGTTATTACACACTTTTCTGTTGCCTTTTTAAAGTTACTCCTCTCCAAATTGTCTTCTAGATTTTTCACCGGGGCATGGTCAGAACTGGGAATGAGGGTTAAGTAGCAGTAATTCTGGCGGGTCCCATAGCGTCCTGGTTGGTCTGTATGCTGGTCGTGGGTAGGGTAGGAGGAAAAAGGGAAACTATATGAAACGACGATGGGATAACTTCCGCCATTATGGTGAGTCTGTCACCCATTTAGTTCTTTGTACACGTTTAACACTTATCATTTACTTCGCTGATTTAATCCTTCTGTTGTGTTTGGTATATCGGTCTTCTATTCACGCGAACACCAAAAGATCACATTCAACTGAGAGAAACTCCAGCATTGATGCGCCTCATAAACGATCTTCATTAATCCTTTCTATGCTCCTGGTGCACCCTGGAATTTTACCTTGACTAATAACAGGCAATTTTGTTTACTGGAAGGGAATCTTAGCAGTCGAAGGGTTAAAGTGTTTGTATTTCTTTTTATAATGTATCCACCTCTAGGTGTCAAAGCCTGCTCCCAAGGCCCAGTGGTCCTCCCAAATACCATACACCTTCACATGTTACCACTTCCGAGGTAATACCCAAATTGAATACATGCTACGGCTGTCTCATAAAGGATTGGTGTATTGGTATTAGCGGAGGTACTTTTACGACATGCTGGCGGCTCTTATGGTAGATCAGTAACGTCCTTTTTTTTTTTTTTAAA